>NW_026602542.1:0-15335 GCF_029448725.1 Salvelinus fontinalis
TTTTAAGACTCCATAGTAATTCATCATTAGATGCTACAGTCCTCCTTTAAAACTCCATAATGTTTCATCATTAGATGCTACAGACCTCCTTCAAGACTCCATAATGTTTCATCATTAGATGCTACAGTCCTCCTTCAAGACTCCATAATGTATAATCATTAGATGCTACAGTCCTCCTTTAAGACTCCATAATGTTTTATCATTAGATGCACAGGCTACAAATCAACAATGGGTGTAATATGAATCTTTACCACTTGTTCTGTAATATGAGTAGTATTCGGATTTCATTCAAACATTCTAGATAAGCAGCTTTGCAACAGATGATTCCTCTCACATTCCGATAGAGGACCCACTGGGTCACATGGGTGAGCTATCCGTCTTGGAAATCGACACAGATTACAAACCGCTCGGTACTCCCAACCCACTCCATTATGTTGGGGATATGATGAGAAAACCCAACTCGAACAGGCCATACCTTAGAACAGTCCTGGAGGACTGTTTGACCTGTCACGCTCTGATAGATTCGGGTTTGACAATTTCACTCATATCCGAAACCTTGCTGGATGAACTAAAAGGGGCAGTTCGAAACGTTGCGACACAAAGCTTAGGGGTTTCACCGAAGTTACCTCGCCACTAACCAAGTGTCTCCTACTTAAACTCAACTTCGAAAGCGATTACCATCGACATCGAACGGATGCTTATTGGGATAGATTTAATTGACCGTTTGGTACCACTAATGGATTGGAAAACCAACCAAATCTGGTGACAAATATGTATGCCAACTCCGTTGACTTCCCCGCATTCTTCCAAGGCTACCTGTCATACATTGCGCAACGGCGTGGGGTCGACGTCAGCATCTGCCACAAACCCGGTGAACTTGGTCATGAGTTCGCCATTGGTGACAAATGACAAGGTGAGTTCAACTTGGAACTTAACCGAACATGAGGTTTTCCTGTGTGGCTTGGGTGATTCACCAGCAGACACATATCGACCTCCTCTGATAGGGGGCGTGTGCCTAAACGGCACTATGGTTGAGGATGCCAGACTGGCAACCTTGTCAGAAAAATCTGCAATCAGTTTGGAAATGTTCAACGATGCTTGTGTAAATGTGAATTTCAGAGTATTTCTGTTATATGATGTGGCTCTCTGCAATTTCTCCGGATATTTTGGAGGCATTTCTGAACATGGTGCCAATGTAAACTGAGATTTTTGGATATAAATATGCACATTATCGAACAAAACATACATGTATTTGTCACGCCCTGGCCTTAGTATTCTTTGTTTTCTTTATTATTTTTAGTTAGGTCAGGGTGTGACATGGGGAATATTTTTGTTTTGTTGGTTTTGGGTGTTTTTTATGGTATAGGGGTTGTTGTATAGTATATGGGTTTGTGTGGAGTACAGGTGTCTAGTGTTGTCTATGTATGTTTAGTTGTCTAGGAGAGTCTATGGTTGCCTGAATGAGTTCCCAATTAGAGACAGCTGATTTCGGTTGTCTCTGATTGGGAGCCTTATTTAGGGTAGCCATAGGCTCTCATTGGTTGTGGGTAATTGTCTATGTCAGAACGTTTGTAGCCTGTGTGTGTAAGTGCACAACGTTATTTAGCTTCACGGTCGTTTGTTGTTTTGTTCGTTTTGTTAAAGTGTTTCGTGTTTATTTTTCGTCATCTTTTAAAATAAAAGAAGATGGCTTATTTTCCTAAAGCTGCGTTTTGGTCCATCAATCCTCCACACGATCGTGACAGAATTACCCACCATAGGACCAAGCGGCATGGAAAGCGGCAACAGGATCTACCTACACAGGATTCATGGACATGGGAGGAGATACTGGATGGTAAGGGGCCGTGGGCTCAACCGGGAGAATATCGCCTTCCTCGTGAAGAGCTGGAGGCAGCTAAAGCCGAGAGGAGGCGATATGAGGAGGCAGCACGGAGACAAGGCTGGAAACCCGTGAGTACAACCCAAAAATTTCTTGGGGGGGGGCCTTAAAGGGAGTGTGGCGAAGTCAGGTAGGAAACCTGCGCCTACTCCCTGTACTTACCGTGGAGAGCGAGAGTACGGGCAGACACCGTGTTACGCAGTAGAGCGCACGGTGTCTCCTGTACGCGTGCATAGCCCGGTTCGGTACATTTCAGCTCCACGTATCGGCCGGGCTAGACTGAGCGTTGAGCCGTATGTCATGAAGCCGGCCCAACGCATCTGGTCACCAGTGCGTCTCCTCGGGCCGGCGTATATGGCACCAGCCTTACGCATGGTGTCCCCGGTTCGCCTACATAGGCCGGTGCGGGTTATTCCACCTCCCCGCACTGGTCAGGCGACGGGGAGCATAGAACCAGGTAAGGTTGGGCAGGCTCGGCGTTCAAGGGAGCCAGTACGCCTGCACGGTCCGGTATTTCCGGCGCCACCTCCCCGCCCCAACCCAGTACCACCAGTGCCTCCTCCACGCACTAGCTATATGGTGCGTGTCTCCAGCCCTTTACCACCAGTGTCTAAACCACGCACCAAGCCTCCTGTGTGTCCCCAGAGTCCTGTGCGTCCTGTTGCTGCTCCCCGCACTAGCCCTGAGATGCGTGTCACCAGCCCGGTGCTACCAGTCCCGGCACCACGCACCAGGCCTACAGTGCGCCTCAGCCGGCAGGAGTCTGCCGTCTGCACAGCGATGACTGAACTGCCCGTCTGCCCAGCGCCATCTGAGCCATCCGTCTCCCCAGCGCCATCTGAGCCATCCGTCTCCCCAGCGCCATCTGAGCCATCCGTCTGCAATGAGCCTGCAAAGACGCCCGTCTGCCATGAGCCTGCAAAGCCGCCCGTCTGCCATGAGCCCACTGAGCCGTCCGCCAGACAGGAGCCGCTAGAGCCGCCAGCCAGACAGGAGCCGCTAGAGCCGTCCGTCAGACAGGATCTGCCAGAGCCGCCAACCAGACAGGATCTGCCAGAGCCGCCAACCAGACAGGATCTGCCAGAGCCGCCAACCAGACAGGATCTGCCAGAGCCGCCAACCAGACAGGAGCAGCCAGATCAGTCAGCCAGCCATGAGCAGCCAGATCAGTCAGCCAGCCATGAGCAGCCAGATCCGTCAGCCAGCCATGAGCAGCCAGATCCGTCAGCCAGCCATGAGCAGCCAGATCCGTCAGCCAGCCATGAGCAGCCAGATCCGTCAGCTAGCCATGAGCAGCCAGATCCGTCAGCTAGCCATGAGCAGCCAGATCCGTCAGCTAGCCATGAGCAGCCAAATCCGTCAGTCAGCCATGAGCAGCCAGATCCGTCAGCCAGCCATGAGCAGCCAGATCCGTCAGCCAGCCATGAGCAGCCAGATCCGTCAGCCAGCCATGAGCAGCCAGATCCGTCAGCCAGCCATGAGCAGCCAGATCCGTCAGCCAGCCATGAGCAGCCAGATCCGTTAGCTAGCCATGAGCAGCCAGATCTGTCAGCCAGCCATGGGCCGTCCCTCAGTCCGGAGCTGCAGTCCCTCAGTCCGGAGCTGCCATTCCTCAGTCCGGAGCTGCCATTCCTCAGTCCGGAGCTGCCCCTTACCCTGGTGCTGCCCCTTACCCTGGTGCTGCCCCTTACCCTGGTGCTGCCCCTTACCCTGGTGCTGCCCCTTACCCTGGTACTGCCCCTGACCCTGGTACTGCCCCTTACCCTGGTACTGGCCCTTAGTTCGGAGCTGCCCCTTAGTCCGGAACTGCCCCTTAATGCAATGGGGTTAATGTGGAGGGGGGTCGTTTGGAGGAAGCCTAGGAGGTGGTTAGGTACTGTGGTGACGTGGGGACCGCGACCAGAGCCGGAGCCGCCACCGTGGATGGAAGCCCACCCAGACCCTCCCCTAGACTGTGTATGGTGCGCCCGGAGTTCGCGCCTCAAGGGGGGGGTTATGTCACGCCCTGGCCTTAGTATTCTTTGTTTTCTTTATTATTTTTAGTTAGGTCAGGGTGTGACATGGGGAATATTTTTGTTTTGTTGGTTTTGGGTGTTTTTTATGGTATAGGGGTTGTTGTATAGTATATGGGTTTGTGTGGAGTACAGGTGTCTAGTGTTGTCTATGTATGTTTAGTTGTCTAGGAGAGTCTATGGTTGCCTGAATGAGTTCCCAATTAGAGACAGCTGATTTCGGTTGTCTCTGATTGGGAGCCTTATTTAGGGTAGCCATAGGCTCTCATTGGTTGTGGGTAATTGTCTATGTCAGAACGTTTGTAGCCTGTGTGTGTAAGTGCACAACGTTATTTAGCTTCACGGTCGTTTGTTGTTTTGTTCGTTTTGTTAAAGTGTTTCGTGTTTATTTTTCGTCATCTTTTAAAATAAAAGAAGATGGCTTATTTTCCTAAAGCTGCGTTTTGGTCCATCAATCCTCCACACGATCGTGACAGAATTGCGTAACATGATGTCCTATGAGTGTCATCTGATGAAGATCATCAAAGGTTAGTGATTAATTTTATCTCTATTTCTGCTTTTTGTGACTCCTATCTTTGGCTGGAAAAATGTCTGTGTTTTTTTGACTTGGTGGTGATCTAACATAATCATATGTTGTGCTTTCGCTGTAAAGCATTTTTTAAATTGGACACGAGGGGTAGATTAACAAGATGTTTATCTTTCATTTTCTGTATTGGACTTTTTAATGTGTGAAAGTTACATATTTCTAAAATATATTTTTGAATTTCCCGCGGAATGTTGTCGAGGGGTTCCGCCAGCGGAACGCATGTCATAGACAGGTTTAAGGGGTATTTGTTTGTAGATTGAATCAGGCTGTAACGTAACAAAATATGGAAAAGTTAAGGGGTCTGAATACTTTCCGAAGGCACTGTATATAGCCATGTTATGAAGTATGAAAAGGCTTGTTCAGTCACATGTCATGAATTCACTATGACATCATCATATTTATATACATTTATATCAATACAAAGTGTTTCAGACATAAATAAACAATTCCAGGTGAAAGCAAAAGGCCATAGCTGTAATACAATAACAAACTGGCAAAGCAGCAGAGCGAGGCCCGCATCCAGCAACGTCACGAGTCACGCAGCTGTTTCAGTACAGCACTACAGGGAGAGAGAGAGAAAACTCCACTGGACTAGTTCCAATGTATGGAATCACTTCAGAGTTTCTGGATTTTGGGTAAACTTCTCCTTTAACGTCACTAGGGTAGGGGGCAGCATTCGGAATTTTGGATGAAAAGCGTGTCCAAAGTAATCTGCCTGCTACTCAGGCCCAGAAGCTAGGATATGCAAATTAGTAGATTTGGATAGAAACCACTCCAAAGTTTCTAAAACTGTTAAAATAATGTCTGTGAGTATAACAGAATTGAAATGGCAGGTGAGAACCTGAGGAAAATCCATCCAGGAAATGCTTTTATTTTGAAATGCCTGTTTTTCCATTGAAAGCCTATCCACCATACAAAGACTTATGACGCAGGTCACTATCTCTATTGCTTCCTCAACATGTGGCCAGTCTTTAGGCATTGCTTCAGGCTTTTACTCTGAAAAATGAGGGAGAAACAGCACGTTCAATGAGTGTACAGTGGAAACTTCCAGCCATGAGCCCAGCGTATGACCGGGAGGGCGCATTTCTTGTTTCTCCTTTTCTATTGACGAAGCTTTTGTCCGGTTGAAATATGATCGATTATTTATGACAAAAACAACAATGAGGCTGGATTATAAACACTGTTTGACATGTTTCTACGAAATTTTATGGTACTTTTCAGATTTTTTGACTGCTGTGACCGCGCTTTGTTCCAATGTATTACTGAACAAAACGCACCAAGAAAACTGAGGTTTTTGGACATAAAGAGTGACTTTATCGAACAAAACAAACATTTATTGTGTAACATGGAGTCTTCGGAGTGAAACCATATGAAGATCAAAAGGTAAGTGATACATTTTAACGCTATTTCTGGCTTTTGTTACTCTTCTTCTTGGCTGCTAACTGTTTGTAATGATTTCTCTGCTGGACGCTGTTCTCAGATAATCGCATGGTTTGCTTTCGCCGTAAAGCCTTTTTGAAATATGACACAGCGGTTGGATTAACAAGAAGTTTATCTTTAAGCTGGTGTATAACATTTGTGTCTTTCATGTATGTTTATTATGAGAATTTCTGTTTTGTTGAGTTTCACGCTCTGCAATGTCACCGGATGTTGTTTGAGACAGTGTTTTACTGAACAAAACGCGCTAACAAAACAGAGGTTTTTGGATATGAAGAGGGACTTGATCGAACAAAACAAACATTTATTGGGTAACTGGGAGTTTTGTGAGTGTAATCATATGAAGATCATCAAAGGTAAGTGATTAATTTTATCTCTATTTCTGACTTATGTTACTCGTCTACATGGCCGGTTACTTGTTTGTTATGATTTGTCTGCTGGGCGCTGTTCTCAGATAATCGCATGGTTTGCTTTCGCCGTAAAGTCTTTTTTTAAATCTGGCACCGTGGTTGGATGAACAAGAACTTCATCTTTAAACCGATGTATAACACTTGTATTTTTCATGAATTTTTATAATTTATAATTTCTGTTTTTGAATTTGGCGCTCTGTAATTTTACTGGATGTTGGCCAGGTGGGACGATAGCGTCCCACACCCCCTAGAGAAGTTTTAAAGCATCATTGAGAAATAATTAATTAAAGTTGGAACATTTGTGACATTTGTAGACTAGAGATTAAGAATGTTGGGCCATTAACCGAGAAGTCGCTGGTTCGAATCCTAACGCCCGCAAGATAGAAAAAAACTGCCGTTCTACCGTTGAGCAAGGCAGTTAACCCGCAACAACTGCTCCCCGGGCGCCGATAACGTGGACGTCGATTAAGGCAGCCCCCGCACCACTCTGATTCAGAGGGGTTGGGTTCAATGCGGAAGACACATTTAGGGTGAATGGATTCAGTTGTGACTGACTAGACATCCCCTTTCCTTTCCCATCCCAGTCCTCCTTTAAGACTCCATAATGTTTCATCATTAGATGCTAAGAGAGATCTTTGATGAAAACCTGCTCCAGAGCAGAACCTGCTGCTTGAACAGAGTTCTGAGTATAGGGTCTGAATACTTAAGTAAATGTAATATTTCAGTTTTGTATATTTTGGTAAATTAGCAAAATTATCAAACAAAAATGTTTGGTATTGTGTTTTTAGAAAAAGGCTGTAATGTAACAAAATGTGGAAAAAGTCAAGGGGTCTGAATACTTTCAGGAGGCACTGTACTCTCCGATAGCAACGGCCAATAGCAGACCACTTCCTATATCAGGGACATAGCCGCTCCCGTCTTCCATGTGTGAAAGTTAACCTGGTGAATATCATAGAATCAGGGTTCTGTTAGGTAACCTGGTGAATATCATAGAATCAGGGTTCTGTTAGGTAACCTGGTGAATATCATAGAATCAGGGTTCTGTTAGGTAACCTGGTGAATATCATAGAATCAGGGTTCCGTAAGGGAACCTTCAGTTCTATTTCAGTGACTCGTTAGTCTCTCACTTTGGGGATATAGTCAACTACCACAGAGCTCATACCCTCTCCGATGCCAAGTCTAGACAGGATCATCCCTCAGAGGTCCCCACTCTACTCACCGTATGTGTAGTGATGTCCAGTCAGTAGAACCTCATGAAAGTACACCACCACAACATGCTGCATTACAGATCTCTTGAACAGAGATGCCTTTGAACAATGCCTATGTTGTAGCCATACCTCTGGTGGATTGAGCCATCAAGCCCTCCGGAGGTGTCAGATCCTTGCTACTATAGAACCTCATGAAGGTATGGGGGTGTAACTCATTATACGGATATAATGGCTGAAGTAAAGCAGTTTTAAACAATATAAATCTAATTTCTATTCTTTCCAGCGGCTCCAACAGCGGAAATGGTCTCAAGCAAAACATAAAAATCCCAGGATGGGACTAGCTGTTTGGGTACTGGGCGTAGGTGACCCTTCATAAAACAACAGATCAGGGGGTGTTCCACTGTATAGTTGTTGCAGCCTAAATGGCAGCCAAATACACATTTATAGTTGAAAAGGCTTTCCTTCGTCAGAAAGCAGAGTAGCTCTGAAACAGAGCAACAAAGGGGCTGATTTGTGTCTGATCTCACCATCTGTTAAATACACTGTGTGTAACGGTAATCCTCCTCCTCTTCATCAGAAGAGGAGGAGTAGTGATCGAACCAAGGCGCAGCGTAGTGAAATGACATAATTTATTGAACACGACGGAAAAACCAACTAAACTTGCATAAACAAACAAAACAAATAAACGATGCAGACAGACCTGAACGACGAACTTACATATAACGTGAAGAACGCAATGAACAGGAACAGACTACATAAAACGAACAAACCGCAAACAGTCCCGTATGGTGCAAACATATACACAAACACAGGAGACAACCACCCACAACGAACACTGTGAAAACGCCTACCTAAATATGACTCTTAATTAGAGGAACGCCAAACACCTGCCTCTAATTAAGAGCCATACCAGGCAACCCAATAAACCAACACAGAAACAGAAAACATAGAATGCCCACCCAAACTCACGTCCTGACCAACTAACACATATAACAAACTAACAGAAATAGGTCAGGAACGTGACATAACCCCCCCCATAAGGTGCGAACTCTGGGCGCACCAGCACAAAGTCTAGGGGAGGGTCTGGGTGGGCATCTGACCACGGTGGTGGCTCAGGCTCTGGACGAGGTCCCCACCCCACCATAGTCAATCCCAGCTTACGTTTACCCCTTATCATGACCACCCTCTTATTTCCCCCACCTAATTTAAGGGGCAACACCAAGATAAAGTCCAGCTCCGGGACAAGGTAGCTCAGGATAAAGAGGTAGCTTAGGATAGAGGGGCAACTCCGGACTGAAGGGCAGCTCCGGACAGAGAGACAGCTCTGGATAAAGAGGTAGCTTAGGATAAAGAGGTAGCTTAGGATAGAGGGGCAACTCCGGACTGAAGGGCAGCTCCGGACAGAGAGACAGCTCTGGACTGAGGGGCAGTTCTGGATTACTAGCCGCTTCTGGCTGAGGGGCAGCTCATGGCTGACTGATGGCTCTGGACGCTCATGGCAGGCTGACGGCTCTGGACGCTCATGGCAGGCTGACGGCTCTGGACGTTCATGGCTCTCTGACGGCTCTGGCTGCTCATGGCTCGCTGACGGCTCTGTACGCTCATGGCTCGCTGACGGCTCTGGCTGCTCATGGCTCGCTGACGGCTCTGGCTGCTCATGGCTCGCTGGCGGCTCTGGCAGATCCTGTCTGGCTGGCGGCTCTGGCAGATCCTGTCTGGTTGGCGGCTCTGGCAGATCCTGTCTGGTTGGCGGCTCTGGCAGATCCTGTCTGACGGACGGCTCTAGCGGCTCCTGTCTGGCGGGCGGCTCTAGCGGCTCCTGTCTGGCGGACGGCTCTGTAGGCTCATGGCAGACGGGCGGCTTTGCAGGCTCATGGCAGACGGGCGGCTTTGCAGGCTCATTGCAGACGGATGGCTCAGACGGCGCTGGGGAGACGGATGGCTCAGAAATCGCTGGGGAGACGGATGGCTCAGATGGCGCTGGGGAGACGGATGGCTCAGATGGCGCTGGGGAGACGGATGGCTCAGATGGCGCTGGGGAGACGGATGGCTCTGGCCGGATAATGCGCACTGTAGACCTGGTGCGTGGTGCCGGAACTGTAGGCACCGGGCTAAGGACACGCACCTTCATGCTAGTGCGGGGAGCAGGGACAGGGCACACTGGACTCTCAAAGCGTACTCTACACCTGGTGCGTGGTACCGGCACTGGTGGCACCGGGCTGAGGGCAAGCACATCAGGATTAGTACGGGGAGAAGAAACAGTGTGTACAGGGCTCTGGAGACGCACAGGTGGCTTAGTGCGTGGTGCCGGAACTGGAGGCACCGAACTGGATACACGCACTACAGGGAGAGTGCGTGGAGGAGGAACAGGGCTCTGGAAACGCACTGGTAGCCTAGTGCGTAGTGTAGGCACTGTAGGTACTAGGCTGGGGCGGGGAGGTGGCGCCGGAAATACCGGACCGTGCAGGCGTACTGGCTCTCTTGAGCATTGAGCCTGCCCAACCTTACCTGGTTGAATGCTCCCGGTCGCCCGACCAGTGCTGGGAGGTGGAATAACCCGCACCGGGCTATGTAAGTGAACCGGGGAAACCATGCGTAAGGCAGGTGCCATGTATGCCGGCCCGAGGAGACGCACTGGAGACCAGACGCGTTGAGCCGGCCTCATGACACCTGGCTCAATGCCCAATCTAGCCCTACCAGTGCGGGGAGGTGGAATAACCCGCACCGGGCTATGCACACGTACAGGAGACACCCTGCGCTCTACTGCGAAACATGGTGTCTGCCCGTACTCCCGCTCTCCACGGTTAGCCTGAGAAGTGGGCGCAGGTCTCCCACCTGCCCTTGGCCCACTACCTCTTAGCCCCCCCCCCAATAAATTTTTGGGTGTTACTCACGGGCTTTTTGGGCTTCCGTGCAAGACGCATCCCCTCATAACGACGGTTCCTCTCTCTCTTCTCCTCCGCTCTCCGAACTGCCTCCAGCTGTTCCCATGGACGGTGATTCACTTTAGCCCATGGTCCTTCTCCGTTAAATACCTGCTTCCAACTCCACAAGTCCTGTATACTCTCCCGTTGCTCGACATTACGCTGCTTGGTTCTGGATTGGTGGGTGGTTCTGTAACGGTAATCCTCCTCCTCTTCATCAGAAGAGGAGGAGTAGTGATCGAACCAAGGCGCAGCGTAGTGAAATGACATAATTTATTGAACACGACGGAAAAACCAACTAAACTTGCATAAACAAACAAAACAAACAAATGATGCAGACAGACCTGAACGACGAACTTACATATAACGTGAAGAACGCAATGAACAGGAACAGACTACATAAAACGAACAAACCGCAAACAGTCCCGTATGGTGCAAACATATACACAAACACAGGAGACAACCACCCACAACGAACACTGTGAAAACGCCTACCTAAATATGACTCTTAATTAGAGGAACGCCAAACACCTGCCTCTAATTAAGAGCCATACCAGGCAACCCAATAAACCAACACAGAAACAGAAAACATAGAATACCCACCCAAACTCACGTCCTGACCAACTAACACATATAACAAACTAACAGAAATAGGTCAGGAACGTGACACTGTGCTATAGTAGTTATTGTGCTATAGTGAGTGTGTGGCTCTAGAACTCTGAATATAGTTTATTCTCAAGGAGAGCGGTCACGTGTGTTGAGAAGCAGAGGATCACTGGTTTGAGCCTGGAATGGGGACAGGGACAGTGGAGGAATTTCAACTGTTATCATCAGTTACACATTTTATTAATAAAGTTAGTCATTTCAAAATGAAACCATCTTCTGTAAGGTCAATATGTTGGAGTTCAGGCTTTATTTGACCTGTTAAAGTATGAAATTAAATGAACTTTGTCCATTACAGAGACGGAGGTCAAGACAAAAAAAGGAGCTTGTTTTAAAATATATATTGGCCTGTTTAACAAGTTGTGTAGATCAGATATAAATGAAGCAATACAGACCACATTTAAGTGTCTGGAGTTTAGTTTGTGTGTTCTACAGTCTTGTAAAGAAAGGGGGGGGATTGACTGGGACAGACAATGTAACATCTATGTTTTTAGGAAAAGGTTTTGTAAAACATGCACCTTACATCAGATCATCTTGAAACTTTCTCTCCAAAGCTAACTTTCATCAAGGTTTTATATGGTCTATTGGTTCCTCTCTTTTCATTGGCAGAATCCTTTTTCAGTGTTATGAAATTCATAACATACATTTCCACCAGTCCATCTTCCTGTCAACTAACAGAGCTCTGCTGGTTGTCCTGGTAACAGATACCAGTGGGCAGATCTATTGTATTTGTTCAAACTAAACTACAGCACTTACTTTGATGAGTTAAATCTGATCCTTTCTTCTCTTCTCCTCCTCTCACAGTTCCACTCAGCCCCGTTGTTTTCCTGCAGTCCACCAGCTGCACAGACAACCTCTTCATACCCAACAGTAAGGTGGGTGTTTTTCTATTAACAGTGTGACTTAGAGAGAAAAACAAAAGAACAGTGACATCAGAAACCTGGAAAAACTAAATGGAGAATATATATATATTTTTTAAATGTAATTAGGTAAAAAATCGAATAAAATGAATTTTATAGGGCCCTAAATATTCTATGTATTTTCTCTCATTACTGGATTTTGTAGGGATAGTGTAGAGTAACAGCTGTATCCTGAAGTGACCTTTAACCTCCCTGCTCCTCAATACTTCTTCCACTGGATCAAAGCTTCAGCTAAGAAGGATACATGATAGTGGCAACACATAGAGCTGGGTTGGATATAGTCATGGTAGGATACATGATAGTGACAACACATGGAGTAGGGTTTGATATTGTCATGGTAGGATACACGATAGTGGCAACACATGGAGTAGGGTTTGATATAGTCATGGTAGGATACATGATAGTGGAAACACATGGAGTAGGGTTTGATATTGTCATGGTAGGATACATGATAGTGGAAACACATGAAGTAGGGGTTGATATTGTCATGGTAGGATACATGATAGTGGCAACACATGGAGTAGGGTTGGATATATTCATGGTAGGATACATGATAGTGGCAACACATGGAGTAGGGTTGATATTGTCATGGTAGGATACATGATAGTGGTAACACATGGAGTAGGGTTGATATTGTCATGGTAGGATACATGATAGTGGTAACACATGGAGTAGGGTTGATATTGTCATGGTAGGATACATGATAGTGGTAACACATGAAGTAGGTTTGATATTGTCATGGTAGGATACATGACAGTGGTAACACATGGAGTAGGGGTTGATATTGTCATGGTAGGATACATGATAGTGGTAACACATGGAGTGGGTTTGATATTGTCATGGTAGGATACATGATAGTGGTAACACATGAAGTAGGGTGATATAGTCATGGTAGGATACATGATAGTGGTAACACATGAAGTAGGGTTTGATATAGTCATGGTAGGATACATGATAGTGGTAACACATGAAGTAGGGTTGATATAGTTATGGGAGGATACATGATAGTGGTAACACATGAAGTAGGGTTTGATATAGTCATGGTAGGATACATGATAGTGGTAAAACATGAAGTAGGGTTGATATAGTCATGGTAGGATACATGATAGTGGTAACACATGAAGTAGGGTTGATATAGTTATGGGAGGATACATGATAGTGGCAACACATGGAGTAGGGTTGGATATATTCATGGTAGGATACATGATAGTGGCAACACATGGAGTAGGGTTGATATTGTCATGGTAGGATACATGATAGTGGTAACACATGGAGTAGGGTTGATATTGTCATGGTAGGATACATGATAGTGGTAACACATGGAGTAGGGTTGATATTGTCATGGTAGGATACATGATAGTGGTAACACATGAAGTAGGGTTGATATTGTCATGGTAGGATACATGATAGTGGTAACACATGGAGTAGGGGTTGATATTGTCATGGTAGGATACATGATAGTGGTAACACATGGAGTAGGGTTGATATTGTCATGGTAGGATACATGATAGTGGTAACACATGAAGTAGGGTTGATATAGTCATGGTAGGATACATGATAGTGGTAACACATGGAGTAGGGTTGATATTGTCATGGTAGGATACATGATAGTGGAAACACATGGAGTTGGATATAGTCATGGTAGGATACATGATAGTGGTAACACATGAAGTAGGGTAGGGTTGATATAGTTATGGTAGGATACATGATAGTGGTAACACATGGAGTAGGGTTTGATATAGTCATGGTAATCAAAATACTTTACTCAACATATTGTGCAGCTTTCTATAGCAGGATCTTTTTACAGGGGGGGGGGGGGCTTTGTTGTTTACACTTCACACAAATGGTTATGGGCTTTAAAAAAGAAGACACCAGTACCATGTCAGATACAGTTTAAATGTATTCATATTTGAGTTTGCATCCCAATATGACACTTTAAATACATCACAGAAGACTGAAATGTAACAAAATGCCTATTGTGTTTATTGAGCTGTACACTGAGATGCTCAGTTGGTCAACATTCCTCTCCAGTGATTCTCCAACATCTTGTCAACATGTGCCCCAAAAATGGATCAGATATCTAATACCAGTCATTCTTTATAGACATGTATCCATAACAAGGCTTAGGCCTCCCATACAGTCTGCAGAAACCTCTCCAAAATGTCACATTTTTTAAACATCTTTATTTTCATGCAATCTGCCCCTTAACAAGGCAGTTAATTAACTGTTCCTAGGCCGTCATTGAAAAAAAAAAATTTGTTCTTCACTTTGCCGGCTAGATAAAGGTTAATTAAAGGTTAAAAAAATATATATAATAATATTTTATTTAAAAATATATATTACGGCCTCCCGGGTGGCGCAGTGGTCCAGGGCACTGCATCGCGCCACCAGAGTCTCTGGGTTCACCCCCAGGCTCTGTCGCAGCCGGCCGCGACCGGGAGGTTCGTGGGGCGACGCACAATTGGGCTAGCGTCGTTCGAGTTAGAGAGGGTTTGGCCGGTAGGGATTTCCTTGTCTCATCGCGCTTCAGCGACTCCTGTGGCGGGCTGGGCGCAGTGCGCGCTAACCAAGGGGGACAGGTGCACAGTGTTTCCTCCGACACATTGGTGCGGCTGGCTTCCGGGTTGGAGGCGCGCTGTGTTAAAGAAGCAGTGCGACTTGGTTGGGTTGTGCCTCGGAGGACGCATGGCTTTCGACCTTCGTCTCTCCCGAGCCCGTACGGGAGTTGTAGCGATGAGACAAGATAGTAATTACTAGCGATTGGATACCACGAAAATTGGGGAGAAAAGGGGAGAAAATTAAAATTAAAACATAAAAAACTAAAACTAAAAAAACATTACAACAAAAAAAATATTACAACCCTGTCAAAAACGTTTTTATGACCTAATTCACATTCTTCAGTGTAGACTAGATTTTTCTCATGTTTTCATGAATGTTTGAGATTAGGTCCCCGAATGGTCAAAAAAAACTCTTCAAAAAGAAGTACGTTTACAGCACAAAATATCTTAAAGGTAGGCCCTCTCTCACTCTCATCATGTCACAGCTGACACGCTCCCAGAGAAAGGGTAGGCCCTCTCTCACTCTCATCATGTCACAGCTGACAGGCTCCCAGAGGAAGGGTAGGCCCTCTCTCACTCTCATCATGTCACAGCTGACAGGCTCCCAGGGGAAGGGTAGGCTCTCTCTCACTCTCATCATGTCACAGCTGACAGGCTCCCAGAGGAAGGGTAGGCCCTCTCTCACTCTCATCATGTCACAGCTGACAGGCTCCCAGAGGAAGGGTAGGGCCTCTCTCA
>NW_026602543.1:0-15330 GCF_029448725.1 Salvelinus fontinalis
ACACACACACACACACACATACACACATACATACATACATCTCTCTCTCTCTCTCGCTGTCCCTCTCTCTCTCTCCCTCTCTCTCTCGCTGTCCCTCTCTCCCTCTCTCTCTCTCTCTCTCTCTCTCTCTCTCTCTCTCTCTCTCTCTCTCTCTCTCTCTCTCTCTCTCTCTCTCTCTCTCTCTCTCTCTCCCTCTCTCTCTCTCTCGCTGTCCTCTCTCTCTCTCTCTCATCTCACTCTCTCTCTCTCTCTCTCTCTCTCTCTCTCTCTCTCTCTCTCTCTCTCTCTCTCTCTCGCTGTCCCTCTCTCTCTCTCCCTCTCTCTCTCGCTGTCCCTCTCTCTCTCTCTCTCTCTCCTCTCTCTCCTCTCTCTCTCCTCTCTCTCTCTCTCTCCTCTCTCTCTATCTCTCTCTCTCCTCTCTCTCTCTCTGCTCTCTCTCTTTCTCTCTCTCTCTCTTTCTCTCTCTCTCTTCTCTCTCTCTCTCTCTCTCTCTCTCTCTCTCTCTCCCTCTGTCTCTCTCTCTCTCTCTCTCTCCCTCTGTCTCTCTCCTCTCACTCTCTCTCTCTCTCTCTCTCTCTCTCTCTCTCTCTCTTCTCTCTCTCTCTCTTTCTCTCTCTCTCTCTTTCTCTCTCTCTCTCTTTCTCTCTCTCTCTCTCTCTCTCTCTCTCTCTCTCTCTCTCTCTCTCCCTCTGTCTCTCTCTCTCTCTCTCTCTCCCTCTGTCTCTCTCTCTCTCTCTCTCTCTCTCTCTCTCTCTTTCTCTCTCTCTCTCTTTCTCTCTGTCTGTGTACATTGGCGGTAATTAAATCAGCTTTTTTTCCTTCCCTGCAACCCTCCACGTTCTTTCTCTATTTCAAAGCTAGCTCCAGGCCATTGTAGTGTGTGTAGTACTGTGGTGTCATTGCTCTCGGAGAGGTTGAATATTTATTTTTCCTGTTCTCCCAACGTATTTATTCCTGGCTACTGCACACATCTGAGATAGAGGAGGTAATCAGTCAAAACACACACACAGAGAGACCTATTCAAATGAGAGAATAACCTTGAACCAGGGCCAAAAGGTGCTTTCTGTAACCAATGCAAATTCGCTCCAAATAAATGTATGGAGCACAGCTTTATCAGGCTCTAATGCATTCAGACGAATTGACCTAGGTAGTACTTTTTATTTTCTCTCTCTCTCTCTCTCTCTCTCTCTCTCTCTCTCTCTCTCTCTCTCTCTCTCTCTCTCTCTCTCTCTCTCTCTCTCTCTCTCTCTCTCTCTCTCTCTCTCTCTGTCTCTCTCTGTCTCTCGCTGTCTCGCTGTCTCTCTCTCTCTCTCTCTCTCTCTCTCTCTCTCTCTCTCTCTCTCTCTCTCTCTCTCTCTCTTTCTCCAATGTTTCAGCTAAATTATGACCTTGTGCTGTGGCTGTTTCAGATGACTCAGTTATACTGAAATATCCACAAATGACAGCTGTTTGAATGCACCGAGGTGTCTGTTTAAACTACTGGCACACAGCTCGTACACCCACGCATACCCCACAAGACATGCCACCAGAGACCTCTTCACAGTCCCCAAGTCCAGAACAGACTATGGGAGGCACACAGTACTACATAGAGCCATGACTACATGGTACTCTATTCCACATCTAGTAACTCATACAAAGTGTAAAATTAGATTTAAAAACCAGATCAAAAAGAACACCTTATGGAACAGCGGGGACTGTGAAGCAACACAAACATAGGCACAGACATGCACACACACACACACACACAATAACATATGCACTATACACACACATACACATGGATTTTGTGTTGTAGATATGTGGTAGTAGAGTAGGGGCCTGAGGGCACACAGTTAATGTTGTTGTGAATTATGTTGTGAATGTATTGTAATGTTTAAAAAAATATATATAAACTGTTTAATTTTCCTGGACCCCAGGAAGAGTAGCTGCTGCCTTGGCAGGAACTAATGGGGATCCATAATAAACCCCAGGAAGAGTAGCTGCTGCCTTGGCAGGAACTAATGGGGATCCATAATAAACCCCAGGAAGAGTAGCTGCTGCCTTGGCAGGAACTAATGGAGATCCATAATAAACCCCAGGAAGAGTAGCTGCTGCCTTGGCAGGAACTAATGGGGATCCATAATAAACCCCAGGAAGAGTAGCTGCTGCCTTGGCAGGAACTAATGGGGATCCATAATAAACCCCAGGAAGAGTAGCTGCTGCCTTGGCAGGAACTAATGGGGATCCATAATAAACCCCAGGTAGAGTAGCTGCTGTCTTGGCAGGAACTAATGGGGATCCGTAATAAACCTCAGGAAGAGTAGCTGCTGCCATGGCAGGAACTAATGGGGATCCATAATAAACCCAAGAAGAGTAGCTGCTGCCTTGGCAGGAACTAATGGGGATCCATAATAAACCCCAGGAAGAGTAGCTGCTGCCTTGGCAGGAACTAATGGGGATCTCTTGAATGGCTCAAAAGCGTTCCACAACCCTTCCTTTGCTGAGCCATCTGACATTGTTGTGCAGTAGTAAGTCATCAAAACTGGCATTGGCCTCTGTCCGACTGTCTAGAAGCAGGTGGTGTTGTAGCGTTGATGTTGCTCTCAAAAAGTTGATCAGTTTCATCATCATTGTCATGACCTCAGAATACTCCTTTCCCAGACTCCTTTCCCAGACTTGGCAGGAACTAATGGGGATCCATAATAAACCCCAGGAAGAGTAGCTGCTGCCTTGGCAGGAACTAACGGGGATCCATAATAATCCATTAATGTAACCTTGATCTGCGTATGTGTTCAAATACACAAGGTCACAATGAGAGTAAATGTTTAACGTTAAAGGCAAATGTATGGATCAGTTGTAACACGTCCTCTCCTCCTCTTTCAGGAGATCATCTTGAAGCGAGCGGCCGACATCGCCGAGGCCCTGTACAGCGTCCCGCGTAACCACAACCAGATCCCTTCACTGGGCAACACGGCGTCGCACGGCGGCATGATGGGGGTCAACTCGTTCGGCAGCCAGCTCGCCGTCAACGTCTCAGAAACATCACAGGGTAATGACCAGGGTATGGAGCCACGGGGACCTCCCAAATGGATCCCTAGTCCCTTCTTAGTGCACTACATAGGGAAAGTAGTGCACTACATAGGGAAAGTAGTGCACTACATAGGGAAAGTAGTGCACTACATAGGGAAAGTAGTGCACTACATAGGGAAAGTAGTGCACTATATAGGGAACGTAGTGCACTACATTGGAAAGTAGTGCACTATATAGGGAATAGGGTGCCATTTTGGACGCACACCATGAGTGAAGATAAGCTGCCAACAACAACTAATCTAGCTTTACCCTTTAATATTACCTGGCCGGCTCTGACGTTCTGCTTGCTGCGGCTCTATCTTCCCTAGCTGGATCTTATAACTGTGATCCCTGGGGGCCTGATGCTGTCACTGCCTCCTCTGTTCTGTTTGTCTGGCTCGGCTGGGAATGACCCGCCGACCCACCCAACGCTCCCCACTATTCACTTAGCAGCCGCCTGGGATGATAATACTTAATAATATCTGTTCTGTGTTGCTACCGCTAAGGTCAGGGTTTTCTTCTGTTCTGTGTTGCCACCGCTAAGGTCAGGGTTTACTTCTGTTCTGTGTTGCTACAGCTAAGGTCAGGGTTTACATCTGTTCTGTGTTGTCACAGCTAAGGTCAGGGTTTACTTCTGTTCTGTGTTGTCACAGCTAAGGTCAGGGTTTACATCTGTTCTGTGTTGCCACCGCTAAGGTCAGGGTTTACTTCTGTTCTGTGTTGCTACAGCTAAGGTCAGGGTTTACTTCTGTTCTGTGTTGCTACAGCTAAGGTCAGGGTTTACTTCTGTTCTGTGTTGCCACCGCTAAGGTCAGGGTTTACTTCTGTTCTGTGTTGCTACAGCTAAGGTCAGGGTTTACTTCTGTTCTGTGTTGCTACAGCTAAGATCAGGGTTTACTTCTGTTCTGTGTTGTCACAGCGAAGGTCAGGGTTTACTTCTGTTCTGTGTTGCTACAGCTAAGATCAGGGTTTACTTATGTTCTGTGTTGCTACAGCTAAGGTCAGGGTTTACTTCTGATCTGTGTTGCTACCGCTAAGATCAGGGTTTACTTCTGTTCTGTGTTGCTACAGCTAAGGTCAGGGTTTACTTCTGTTCTGTGTTGCTACAGCTAAGGTCAGGGTTTACTTCTGTTCTGTGTTGCTACAGCTAAGGTCAGGGTTTACTTCTGTTCTGTGTTGCTACAGCTAAGGTCAGGGTTTACATCTGTTCTGTGTTGCTACAGCTAAGGTCAGGGTTTACTTCTGTTCTGTGTTGCTACAGCTAAGGTCAGGGTTTACTTCTGTTCTGTGTTGCTACAGCTGAGGTCAGGGTTTACTTCTGTTCTGTGTTGCTACAGCTAAGGTCAGTGCACGCTGGATAGTGTGATTATTTTTTTCTGTCTCATGACACATGCTAGGAGTGTACACATGTAAAACTGGTAGACCTATAGCTAGCTACATGCTAGGAGTGTAGACATGTAACACTGGTAGACCTATAGCTAGCTACGAGTGATGCAGCAGACACTGCATCGCAATGCAAGAGGTGTCACTACAGTCCCTGGTTTGAATCCAGGCTGTATCACATCCGGCTGTGATTGGGAGTCCCATACGGTGGCGCACAATTGGCCCAGCGTCGTCCAGTTTTGGCCGGGGTAGGCCGTCCTTGTAAATAAGAATTTGTTTTTAACTGACTTGCCTTGTTAAATAAAGGTTACATTTGAAAACAAAAGCCCATGTGGGTATTATGTTATGGCTCCACAGTAAATACAGACAATCCTGCATACAGCATTGGCTGTATTTACTGGTTGTATTTACTGGTGGTCACCTGGTTGTCTAAGTCTTAGGGTTTTCTGGGTAGGTTTCCGTGTGCTTCCATGAGGAGAAGCACACATCTGTGTACTTACTGGACACATGACATAATACACGAGTGATGCCAGTCAGCTGGCTGATGGACAAAGAGTCTCAACAACACATTAAAATACTGTGGTCCAGCGTCAGGCTTCCCTCCAAGGGTTTTGTGCAGAATAGCACTCTGTTCATTACGACAAGAGTCAAACTCCTTCCACGGAGGGTCGAGTGGCTGCGGGGTTTCGCTCCTCCGTTGTACTTGATGGATGAATTAAGATCACTGATTAGTAAGGAACTCCCCTCATCTGGTTGTCTAGGTGTCAGAAATGACCTCTCCTCACCTGGTTGTCTAGGTCTCAGTAAGGAACTCCCCTCACCTGGTTGTCTAGGTCTTAGTAAGGACCTCTCCTCACCTGGTTGTCGAGGTGTCAGAAATGACCTCTCCTCACCTGGTTGTCTAGGTGTCAGAAATGACCTCTCCTCACCTGGTTGTCTAGGTGTCAGAAATGAACTCTCTTCAGCTGGTTGTCTAGGTGTCAGAAATGACCTCTCCTCACCTGGTTGTCTAGGTCTCAGTAAGGAACTCCCCTCACCTGGTTGTCTAGGTCTCAGTAAGGAACTCCCCTCACCTGGTTGTCTAGGTCTTAGTAAGGAACTCCCCTCACCTGGTTGTCTAGGTCTCAGTAAGGAACTCCCCTCACCTGGTTGTCTAGGTCTCAGTAAGGAACTCCCCTCACCTGGTTGTCTAGGTCTCAGTAAGGAACTCCCCTCACCTGGTTGTCTAGGTCTCAGTAAGGAACTCCCCTCACCTGGTTGTCTAGGTGTCAGTAAGGAACTCCCCTCACCTGGTTGTCTAAGTCTCAGTAAGGAACTCCCCTCACCTGGTTGTCTAGGTCTCAGTAAGGAACTCCCCTCACCTGGTTGTCTAAGTCTCAGTAAGGAACTCCCCTCACCTGGTTGTCTAGGTCTCAGTAAGGAACTCCCCTCACCTGGTTGTCTAGGTCTCAGTAAGGAACGCCCCTCACCTGGTTGTCTAGGTCTCAGTAAGGAACCCCTCACCTGGTTGTCTAGGTGTCAGTAAGGAACTCCCCTCACCTGGTTCCCCTCACCTGGTTGTCTAGGTCTCAGTAAGGAACTCCCCTCACCTGGTTGTCTAGGTCTCAGTAAGGCTCTCCTTTCACCTGGTTGTCTAGGTCTCAGTAAGGCTCTCCTCTCACCTGGTTGTCTAGGTCTCAGTAAGGAACTCCTCTCACCTGGTTGTCTAGGTCTCAGTAAGGAACCCCTCACCTGGTTGTCTAGGTCTCAGTAAGGAACTCCCCTCACCTGGTTCCCCTCACCTGGTTGTCTAGGTCTCAGTAAGGAACTCCCCTCACCTGGTTCCCCTCACCTGGTTGTCTAGGTCTCAGTAAGGAACTCACCTCACCTGGTTGTCTTGGTCTCAGTAAGGAACTCCACTCACCTGGTTGTCTAGGTCTTAGTAAGGAACTCTCCTCACCTGGTTGTCTAGGTGTCAGAAATGACCTCTCCTCACCTGGTTGTCTAGGTCTCAGTAAGGAACTCCCCTCACCTGGTTGTCTAGGTCTCAGTAAGGAACTCCCCTCACCTGGTTATCTAGGTCTCAGTAAGGAACTCTCCTCACCTGGTTGTCTAGGTCTCAGTAAGGAACACCCCTCACCTGGTTGTCTAGGTCTCAGTAAGGAACTCCTCTCACCTGGTTGTCTAGGTCTCAGTAAGGAACTCCCCTCACCTGGTTGTCTAGGTCTCAGTAAGGAACTCCCCTCACCTGGTTGTCTTGGTCTCAGTAAGGAACTCCACTCACCTGGTTGTCTAGGTCTCAGAAATGACCTCTCCTCACCTGGTTGTCTAGGTGTCAGAAATGACCTCCCCTCACCTGGTTGTCTAGGTCTTAGTAAGGACCTCTCCTCACCTGGTTGTCTAGGTGTCAGAAATGACCTCTCCTCACCTGGTTGTCTAGGTGTCAGAAATGACCTCTCCTCAGCTGGTTGTCTAGGTGTCAGAAATGACCTCTCCTCACCTGGTTGTCTAGGTCTCAGTAAGGAACTCCCCTCACCTGGTTGTCTAGGTCTCAGTAAAGAACTCCCCTCACCTGGTTGTCTAAGTCTTAGTAAGGAACTCCCCTCACCTGGTTGTCTAGGTCTCAGTAAGGAACTCCCCTCGCCTGGTTATCTTGGTCTCAGTAAGGAACTCCCCTCACCTGGTTGTCTAGGTCTCAGTAAGGAACTCCCCTCACCTGGTTGTCTAGGTCTCAGTAAGGACCTCTCCTCACCTGGTTGTCTAGGTCTCGGTAAGGAACTCCCCTCACCTGGTTGTCTAGGTCTCAGTAAGGAACTCCCCTCACCTGGTTGTCTAGGTCTCAGTAAGGAACTCCCCTCACCTGGTTGTCTAGGTCTCAGTAAGGAACTCCCCTCACCTGGTTGTCTAGGTCTCAGTAAGGAACTCCCCTCACCTGGTTGTCTAGGTCTCAGTAAGGAACTCTCCTCACCTGTGTTGTCTAGGTCTCAGTAAGGAACTCCCCTCACCTGGTTGTCTAGGTCTCAGTAAGGAACTCCCCTCACCTGGTTGTCTAGGTCTCAGTAAGGAACTCTCCTCACCTGTGTTGTCTAGGTCTCAGTAAGGAACTCCCCTCACCTGGTTGTCTAGGTCTCAGTAAGGAACTCCCCTCACCTGGTTGTCTTGGTCTCAGTAAGGAACTCCCCTCACCTGGTTGTCTAGGTCTCAGTAAGGAACTCCCCTCACCTGTGTTGTCTAGGTCTCAGTAAGGAACTCCCCTCACCTGGTTGTCTAGGTCTCAGTAAGGAACTCCCCTCACCTGGTTGTCTAGGTCTCAGTAAGGAACTCCCCTCACCTGGTTGTCTAGGTCTCAGTAAGGAACTCCCCTCACCTGTGTTGTCTAGGTCTCAGTAAGGAACTCCCCTCACCTGGTTGTCTAGGTCTCAGTAAGGAACTCCCCTCACCTGGTTGTCTAGGTCTCAGTAAGGAACTCCCCTCACCTGGTTGTCTAGGTCTCAGTAAGGAACTCCGCTCACCTGGTTGTTTAGGTCTCAGTAAGGAACTCCCCTCACCTGGTTGTCTAGGTCTCAGTAAGGAACTCCTCTCACCTGGTTGTCTAGGTCTCAGTAAGGAACTCCCCTCACCTGGTTGTCTAGGTCTGAGTAAGGAACTCCCCTCACCTGGTTGTCTAGGTCTCAGTAAGGAACTCCCCTCACCTGGTTGTCTAGGTCTCAGTAAGGAACTCCCCTCACCTGGTTGTCTAGGTCTCAGTAAGGAACTCCCCTCACTCACCTGGTTGTCTAGGTCTCAGTAAGGCACTCCCCTCACCTGGTTGTCTAGGTCTCAGTAAGGAACTCCCCTCACCTGGTTGTCTAGGTCTCAGTAAGGAACTCCTCTCACCTGGTTGTCTAGGTCTCAGTAAGGAACTCCCCTCACCTGGTTGTCTAGGTCTCAGTAAGGAACTCCTCTCACCTGGTTGTCTAGGTCTCAGTAAGGAACTCCCCTCACATGGTTATCTAGGTCTCAGTAAGGAACTCCCCTCACCTGGTTGTCTAGGTCTCAGTAAGGAACTCCCCTCACCTGGTTATCTAGGTCTCAGTAAGGAACTCCCCTCACCTGGTTGTCTAGGTCTCAGTAAGGAACTCCCCTCACCTGGTTGTCTAGGTCTCAGTAAGGAACTCCCCTCACCTGGTTGTCTAGGTCTCAGTAAGGAACTCCCCTCACCTGGTTGTCTAGGTCTCAGTAAGGTACTCCCCTCACCTGGTTGTCTAGGTGTCAGTAAGGAACTCCCCTCACCTGGTTGTCTAAGTCTCAGTAAGGAACTCCCCTCACCTGGTTGTCTAGGTCTCAGTAAGGAACTCCCCTCACCTGGTTGTCTAAGTCTCAGTAAGGAACTCCCCTCACCTGGTTGTCTAGGTCTCAGTAAGGAACTCCCCTCACCTGGTTGTCTAGGTCTCAGTAAGTTACGCCCCTCACCTGGTTGTCTAGGTCTCAGTAAGGAACCCCTCACCTGGTTGTCTAGGTCTCAGTAAGGAACTCCCCTCACCTGGTTCCCCTCACCTGGTTGTCTAGGTCTCAGTAAGGAACTCCCCTCACCTGGTTGTCTAGGTCTCAGTAAGGCTCTCCTTTCACCTGGTTGTCTAGGTCTCAGTAAGGCTCTCCTCTCACCTGGTTGTCTAGGTCTCAGTAAGGAACTCCTCTCACCTGGTTGTCTAGGTCTCAGTAAGGAACCCCTCACCTGGTTGTCTAGGTCTCAGTAAGGAACTCCCCTCACCTGGTTCCCCTCACCTGGTTGTCTAGGTCTCAGTAAGGAACTCCCCTCACCTGGTTCCCCTCACCTGGTTGTCTAGGTCTCAGTAAGGAACTCACCTCACCTGGTTGTCTTGGTCTCAGTAAGGAACTCCACTCACCTGGTTGTCTAGGTCTTAGTAAGGAACTCTCCTCACCTGGTTGTCTAGGTGTCAGAAATGACCTCTCCTCACCTGGTTGTCTAGGTCTCAGTAAGGAACTCCCCTCACCTGGTTGTCTAGGTCTCAGTAAGGAACTCCCCTCACCTGGTTATCTAGGTCTCAGTAAGGAACTCTCCTCACCTGGTTGTCTAGGTCTCAGTAAGGAACACCCC
This sequence comes from Salvelinus fontinalis, assembly GCF_029448725.1. NCBI lineage: Eukaryota > Metazoa > Chordata > Actinopteri > Salmoniformes > Salmonidae > Salvelinus > Salvelinus fontinalis. The sequence continues at coordinate 9,509 of NW_026602543.1, forward strand.
TCACCTGGTTGTCTAGGTCTCAGTAAGGAACTCCTCTCACCTGGTTGTCTAGGTCTCAGTAAGGAACTCCCCTCACCTGGTTGTCTAGGTCTCAGTAAGGAACTCCCCTCACCTGGTTGTCTTGGTCTCAGTAAGGAACTCCACTCACCTGGTTGTCTAGGTCTCAGAAATGACCTCTCCTCACCTGGTTGTCTAGGTGTCAGAAATGACCTCCCCTCACCTGGTTGTCTAGGTCTTAGTAAGGACCTCTCCTCACCTGGTTGTCTAGGTGTCAGAAATGACCTCTCCTCACCTGGTTGTCTAGGTGTCAGAAATGACCTCTCCTCAGCTGGTTGTCTAGGTGTCAGAAATGACCTCTCCTCACCTGGTTGTCTAGGTCTCAGTAAGGAACTCCCCTCACCTGGTTGTCTAGGTCTCAGTAAGGAACTCCCCTCACCTGGTTGTCTAAGTCTTAGTAAGGAACTCCCCTCACCTGGTTGTCTAGGTCTCAGTAAGGAACTCCCCTCGCCTGGTTATCTTGGTCTCAGTAAGGAACTCCCCTCACCTGGTTGTCTAGGTCTCAGTAAGGAACTCCCCTCACCTGGTTGTCTAGGTCTCAGTAAGGACCTCTCCTCACCTGGTTGTCTAGGTCTCGGTAAGGAACTCCCCTCACCTGGTTGTCTAGGTCTCAGTAAGGAACTCCCCTCACCTGGTTGTCTAGGTCTCAGTAAGGAACTCCCCTCACCTGGTTGTCTAGGTCTCAGTAAGGAACTCCCCTCACCTGGTTGTCTAGGTCTCAGTAAGGAACTCCCCTCACTCACCTGGTTGTCTAGGTCTCAGTAAGGCACTCCCCTCACCTGGTTGTCTAGGTCTCAGTAAGGAACTCCCCTCACCTGGTTGTCTAGGTCTCAGTAAGGAACTCCCCTCACTCACCTGGTTGTCTAGGTCTCAGTAAGGCACTCCCCTCACCTGGTTGTCTAGGTCTCAGTAAGGAACTCCCCTCACCTGGTTGTCTAGGTCTCAGTAAGGAACTCCCCTCACCTGGTTGTCTAGGTCTCAGTAAGGAACTCCCCTCACCTGGTTGTCTAGGTCTCAGTAAGGAACTCCCCTCACCTGGTTGTCTAGGTCTCAGTAAGGAACTCCCCTCACCTGGTTGTCTAGGTCTCAGTAAGGAACTCCCCTCACTCACCTGGTTGTCTAGGTCTCAGTAAGGCACTCCCCTCACCTGGTTGTCTAGGTCTCAGTAAGGAACTCCCCTCACCTGGTTGTCTAGGTCTCAGTAAGGAACTCCCCTCACCTGGTTATCTAGGTCTCAGTAAGGAACTCCCCTCACCTGGTTGTCTAGGTCTCAGTAAGGAACTCCCCTCACCTGGTTGTCTAGGTCTCAGTAAGGAACTCCCCTCACCTGGTTGTCAAGGTCTCAGTAAGGAACTCCCCTCACCTGGTTGTCTAGGTCTCAGTAAGGAACTCCTCTCACCTGGTTTTCTAGGTCTCAGTAAGGAACTCCCCTCACCTGGTGTCTAGGGCTTAATTGAAAGGAACAACTAAAAACCTGCAGTCACTAAGCCCTCCATAGAATGAGTTTTACATCCCTGCACTACATAGTGCACTACTTTTGACCAGAGCCCTATGTTCCCTGTGGTCCCTGTGGTACCTATGTTCTCTGTGGTCCCTGTGGTCCCTGATCAAAAGCAGGGCACTAAATAAGGAACAGGTCGTCACTTCAGACGTATAGTAGACTATGTATCTATAAAATACCCCAATGTTGTGGCTCTACCTTCCCTAAGTCCTTTTCTCCCCCGTCTCAACAGTAGGATACAGCCGTCAAACCAGCAGTGTGTCCCCTCGAGGCTACGTCCCCAGCAGCACCCCACAACAGGCCAACTACAACACCGTTAGCAACAGCATGAACGGCTACGGCAACCCCATGTCCAATCTGGGAGTACCCAGTTCACCAGGCTTCCTCAACGGCTCCTCTGCCAACTCCCCCTACGGCAGTAAGTATCAAGGTAACGACACACCTCTACTTCCTCCTTATCTACGAGTCTGAGAAGCTTAGCTTTTTCTTGATTTTCTTGATTTTTGATTTTCTAGATTTTTTAGATTTGAGATTTTTGAGATTTTTGATTTTCTTGATTTTTGATTGTCTTGATTTTTGCCTAACCCCCCCCCTTCTCTGTTATTCTTTTGATTAGTGTTTGTATTATTTTGGAATGTGTGCTACTGGATAAAAGGAGGGGTGACTCTGGAGGCTGAAAACCCAAGACTCAACTTTTAAAAAAAATCGTCAATCAGACTTACAAATTTACACACAAAAAATACATGGAAAAGTAAAAAATTGTATGACATGGTGCACGCCCCCAAAAGGAAATACCCCAAAATTATAGAAGCAAAGTTTTTGTTACTGATTTCCCCCCAGTCAAGAGTCTATTGTCAGATACCTATTATCCAGAGCGGGCAAGGCAGAACATTTCATATCACAATCCCACAAACTCAAAATATGATTTTGAAAAACATTTTTGTTAATATTACAAATTGGTTTCTTACTTAAGTAAATGTTATTATTTGTCAAATCCCATCCAAATTCTGATCATTTTTTATAAATCACAATCATCTTGATTTCTCCTGATTTTTTTCCATATCTATATACGTTTTGATTTGAAAAGAGGCAAGGCCCCTATCAATTAATTTAATCAATCCATCTAAAAATCTTGATTTTTTGAATGATCTGTGGCGTGGTGAAACTCCTCTCTGAGTGGTGCTTCTGTGTGCTTTATTGCAGTAGTGCCGTCGAGTCCCACCATGGCAACCTCTTCGGTCAGCCTCTCTACAAACTGTAGCAGTACACACGGCATTTTCTCATTCTCACCTGCCAATGTCATCTCTGCAGTGAAACAAAAGAGCGCCTTTGCCCCTGTTGTAAGGCCCCAAGCTTCTCCACCACCTTCTTGCACCAGTGCAAATGGCAATGGACTTCAAGGTGAGCCGTCCTCCCTCCTTTTACAGTGCCCTCCATAGTCATTCTGTCCTTCTGTTCTGTTCTGACATGTTGGCCTACTGGCATCTCTCTGTTGGCCTACTGGCATCTCTCTGTTCTGTTCTGACCTGTTGGCCCCACTGGCATCTCTCTGTTCTGTTCTGACCTGTTGGCCCCACTGGCATCTCTCTCACCTGCCTGCCTGCCCACCTCCACCCAAAACCATGGGCACCCATGCACCGCCAGTCTGGGTTAAACGAGAGTACGAGTGGACATAAATGATGTATTTGAGGATGGATGATGATTGCGTGGACGGATGGATGGATGGATTGATGGGTACACTATGCCTGCATGTATGTCTTTATTTATTTATTTCTGTATTTATTTATCAAACCATTAATGATTAAGGGAAGTTAGGAGTCTCTTGGGGGTTACTCTCCCCCCATATATTTTTTTTGCATCAGAATACCATAGTACAGCATATCAGTACATACAGGGTTGGGGTCAATTCTGATTTAATTCCAATTCAATTTTTATTTTAAAATTGAATTTAATTTGGCCACATACCACAGAAAGCAGAATTTGAAAATAATTTGAATCAAAGGAAATATATGTAATTCAATTAAATTCCATGAAATTCAAATAATTATTTATTATTTATATCTATCACTAAAGGAATGTTCATTTTGACATCATGTATGGTTATGGATGGTTGAAACATAAAACAGAAAATGTAACTCATTCTCCTAAAAGTATTTTAAATAATTACAGTGGTTTGTACATATTAAGAACATGTTGTGGGTTGTCTATAATAATTTAGAATTCCCTTAATGGGGCGGCAGGTAGCCTAGTGGTTAGAGCGTTGGGCCAGTTAACCGAAAGGTCAAAATCTGTCATTCGGCCCCTGAACAAGGCAGTTAACCCACTGTTCCCCTGAACAAGGCAGTTAACCCACTGTTCCCCTGAACAAGGCAGTTAACCCACTGTTCCCCTGAACAAGGCAGTTAACCCACTGTTCCCCTGAACAAGGCAGTTAACCCACTGTTCCCCTGAACAAGGCAGTTAACCAACTGTTCCCCTGAACAAGGCAGTTAACCCACTGTGCCCCTGAACAAGACAGTTAACCCACTGTGCTTCTGAACAAGGCAGTTAACCCACCGTTCCCCTGAACAAGGCAGTTAACCCACTGTTCCCCTGAACAAGGCAGTTAACCCACTGTTCCCCTGAACAAGACAGTTAACCCACTGTTCCCCTGAACAAGGCAGTTAACCCACTGTTCCCCTGAACAAGGCAGTTAACCCACTGTTCCCCTGAACAAGGCAGTTAACCAACTGTTCCCCTGAACAAGGCAGTTAACCCACTGTTCCCCTGAACAAGGCAGTTAACCCACTGTTCCTAGGCTGTCATTGTAAATAAGATTTTTTTCTTAACTGACTTGCCTAGTTTAAATAAAGGTAAAATAAAATAATGTTTTAAATTTAAAATGTATTTTTCCCTAAATGCATTTGATCCAACACTGGGAACAATCTAGTAATCTAGAAATCTTTCATGACAATGAAAAATACTGTTTGACATCTTAAAATATAATATTTGAAATCTGGTGTCTATTGCTTGTTAATAAGTGGAAGATTATTTTGTTAAAAGGTTTGTCAAATTAACGTCTCAGTTGAATTAGTTTTTAAATGCTTTGAAATGTATTTTATAATTCCTTTAGTTCAAATTATGCTTCCTGTGTGTTTGTGGCCAGTTCAAATTCAATTCAAATTCATGGTTTGAATTCACTTCAATTCAGAAATTCAGAATTTAGCCGAACCCTGATATCCTGATACATACCGTATCCTAAGCTGAGTACTGTAATGATAAACACAACAATCACGTAAGGTCCCATAGCTATCGTACTTTTGCATTATTCACTGCAGCCCTAGGATCCAGCCCTCTTTTACATTTCATCTGAATTGTACATCATATGCTTTAATATTCACAACCCATCACACCCCCCCCCCCCCCCATCCCCATCCCCATCCCCCACCCTCTTCTACTGACCCTAGTGAGCCCTTTCCAGTCCTTGGTCCTTGGTGAATAGACTCCCTGTAACTCCGACAAGCACTCCAGCACGGTATTTTTAATGTAGCCAGGATTAGAGATCGGCACGTTCCCAGCCCTTTGGAAAGCAACACACGTCAAACTTCCATCTGATTTAGCTGGAGTATTGTCCTCGGTTAAAAATTCATGTTTTTTTCCCCCGCTCTCGGTTAAAAGCGTACACATTTAACCACTGTGTGTGTTTTTTTTTGCTAGTTGTGCAGTTTAACACCAAGACAACGTTACGCGACGCAACACAGTCTAAATATATTGCCTTTTCTAATTGAGAAAAGCAGAAACTCAACAGAAATACAGAGAGAGGGTCATTGTGCAAGCCAAAACACATCAGCGTCAACCAGTTTGAATGAAAGTGTGATTCTGGCTTTAATTTTCCTGCTCGATGTCAAGGCCGACTTGTTGTGCTTGAAAACAGGTTTTAGTCATAGTGTGCGCATCCAATATTAATAATGCGGGAGCTAATGAAGTGGGAAATTAAAAGTTCACGCTGTTACATGTGTATACTTATTAATATGTAGTCTGCAGAAATTAATGAGGAATGTCATGTCATCAAATTCAACGGGTAAACTTAAAATCATTCCAACCATGACACCACAAATAAGTCCAAAGCGCTGGAGAAACAGGAAGGCCTAATTGTTAAAGTGAGTTGAAGGACCGAGTACATCAATCTTCTTCCTTCTGGCAGCTCATCTGTAGGATACTCTCCCTAGAGTCTGAACACTACAGCTCATCTGTAGGATAGTCTCCCTAGAGTCTGAACACTACA
>NW_026602544.1:0-15312 GCF_029448725.1 Salvelinus fontinalis
ATGTGTCTCTTCCTGGAGGTTGCTGTCTGCTACATACCCACACACTCATCATGGTGTCTATCTGCTATGTGTCTCTTCCTGGAGGTTGCTGTCTGCTACATACCCACACACTCATCATGGTGTCTATCTGCTGCTGTGTCTCCTCCTGGAGGGTGCTGTCTGCTACATACCCACACACTCATCATGGTGTCTATCTGCTGTTGTGTCTCTTCCCTGAGGTTGCTGTCTACTACATATCCACACACTCATCATGGTGTCTATCTGCTATGTGTCTCTTCCTGGAGGTTGCTGTCTGCTACATATCCACACACTCATCATGGTGTCTATCTGCTGTTGAACTCTTCCTGGAGGTTGCTGTATACTACATATCCACACACTCATCATGGTGTCTATCTGCTGTTGTGTCTCTTCCTGGAGGTTGCTGTCTGCTACATACCCACACACTCATCATGGTGTCTATCTGCTATGTGTCTCTTCCTGGAGGTTGCTGTCTGCTACATACCCACACACTCATCATGGTGTCTATCTGCTGTTGTGTCTCTTCCTGGAGGTTGCTGTCTGCTACATACCCACACACTCATCATGGTGTCTATCTGCTGTTGTGTCTCTTCCTGGAGGTTGCTGTCTGCTACATACCCACACACTCATCATGGTGTCTATCTGCTATGTGTCTCTTCCTGGAGGTTGCTGTCTGCTCAAACCACTGGTTAAGGTGTGAAGTCCTCCCCACACCTATAACACTGTACGTTCTCAGACACAACAGACTGTGAAGCTAAAGCAGCTGTTTAACAGGTTATACAACATAATATACTGTCTGTTGTACTGTGTGCAGATCCATACTTTACCAAAGTATATTTACATAATTTACCAAAGTATATTTTAAGGTAGTAATTAGAATTAGCCTTTATATGGAGCAGTCTGAGGAGATTTATGCTAATGTAGATTGTGCCAGAATAACAACCTATCCCTCAACGTAGCCAAGACTAAGGAGATGATTGTGGACTACAGGACAAGGAGGACTGAGCACGCCCCCATTCTCATCGACGGGGCTGTAGTGGAGCAGGTTGAGAGCTTCAAGTTCCTCGGTGTCCACATCAACAACAAACTAGAATGGTCCAAACACACCAAGACAGTCGTGAAGAGGGCACAACAAAACCTATTCCCCCCAAGGAAACTAAAAAGATTTGGCATGGGTCCTGAGGTCCTCAAAAGGTTCTACAGCTGCAACATCGAGAGCATCCTGACTGGTTGCATCACTGCCTGGTACGGCAATTGCTCGGCCTCTGACCGCAAGGCACTACAGAGGGTAGTGCGTATGGCCCAGTACATCACTGGGGTTAAGCTGCCTGCCTTCCAGGACCTCTACACCCGGCGGTGTCAGAGGAAGGCCCTAAAAATTGTCAAAGTCCCCAGCCACCCAAGTCATAGACTGTTCTCTCTACTACCGCATGGCAAGCGGTACCCGAGTGCCAAGTCTAGGACAAAAAGGCTTCTCAACAGTTTTTACCCACAAGCCATAAGATTCCTGAACAGGTAACCAAATGGTTACCCAGACTATTTGCATTGTGGCCCCCCCCAACCCTCTTTTTACGCTGCTGCTACTCTCTGTTTATCACATATGCATAGTCACTTGTACTTTACATTCACATACTACCTCAATTGGGCCGACCAACCAGTGCTCCCGCACATTGGCTAACTGGGCTATCTGCATTGTGTTCCGCCACCCACCAATCCTGACAACCCCTCTTTTACGCTACTGCTACTCTCTGTTCATCATATAGTCACTTTAACCATATCTACATGTACATACTACCTCAATCAGCCTGATTAACCGGTGTCTGTATGTAGCCTCGCTACTTTTATAGCCTCGCTACTGTATATAGCCTGTTTTTTTACTGTTGTTTTATTTCTTTACTTACCTATTGTTCACCTAACACCTTTTTTGCACTATTGGTTAGAGCCTGTAAGTAAGCATTTCACTGTAAGTTCTACAGCGGTTGTATTCGGCACACGTGACAAATACACTTTGATTTGATTTGAGGAAGAGCTGTGGACAGGATACTGTGGACAGGACCATAGATAAACAACCTGAATCTCAGAACACTGGTAAATACACCGTAGTCATAGAGACACACACATGGAAGTGTAAACTAATAGTTATTATTCTTCCAATTGCCACACAAACAATTTACCTCATGTTAATGTCATGAAGTTGGTTGATGCCCCATGCTCCAAGGCTTCAAAAGTAAACTGAGTAAAATAAACAGTAACAAACAGATTATTAATATTCAAAAGCAGAATACAATGTGTCTTCCAAATGAAGGTACCTTACTTCACAAGGAATTCTTTTGAAATGACATACTTATGGAAATGAATACATAAAATGCTGAATACTACAGCTCCTAAATGAAAGGTTGTTCCTTTAAGACTAGAACTGAAATGTTCTGAAATGTTTGAGGCTCTGTATTTCAGGATGTATAGTAACTGCAGAAATATACATTATTATGTTCATAAAGTCCTACGAAACTCGCAACTGTGTATTTCCAACCTGGTCTCAGAGCATTTCGTATTATCCTGTACGTAAATCTGAAACACTTAGTGTGATATGTTACATTTACATTTTAGTCATTTAGCAGACGCTCTTATCCAGTGCATACATTTTATTACATTTACATACTGAGACAAGGATATCCCTACCGGCCAAACCCTCCCTAACCTGGACGACGCTATGCCAATTGTGCGTCGCCCCACGGACCTCCCGGTTGCGGCCGGCTGCGACAGAGCCTGGGCGCGAACCCAGCCCAGCCTGGGCGCGAACCCAGAGACTCTGGTGGCGCAGCTAGCACTGCGATGCAGTGCCCTAGACCTCTGCGCCACCCGGGAGGACCTATACCATATGTTACCTTTCATAAGGTATATATCAGTTTGTGGATACCCATCATCCATTGTGTATGGTATGTTATGAATTACAATGTGTAAATATGTTATGAACTACACTTTGCATGAAATGTTACGAATTTGCTAAACATATGATATGTTCTGAATTCTACTAACACTAGCTAGCTGGCTAACGTTAGCAAGGCTAGGAGTTAACTGTAACTGGTCACTATATTTTCTGTTAATGTGTGAAGCTGTATCTTTAACAACCACAAGTCCCCCTCAACAGGAAGAGAGATGGGGTGAGAAAACACCACTTTAAATACAGCTATTCTTCCTCCATTTACAGATGATACAACAGAGATGCTTCATACTTTGGGATTATTGAGGCGAATTATATTTTACACTTAAATCAAATTTACACAGTCAATCATTGGTGCCAATGGGAGACTAAGTGAAACTTTGAATTAAAGGGTTACTTCAGGATTTTGGCCCTTTATCTACTTCCCCATAGACAGATGAGCTTATGGATAACATATGAAGGAAGTTAGAGGTAGTTTTGTGAGCCAATGCTAACTACAGGTAGCCTGATGACTGGAGGTGAATGGCAAGCTAGCAGATACCGAGGAATTCAGCTCCTATTGATTTTCATTTTCGAAATCTGTTCTCAAGTATAATAGAGAGACAACCACCAATGTAAGCAAGGATTGAAAATATTAAATTATCTGATTGTTTTTAACCCTGTAGGTGCTGGTATTAACCATGATATCTGACTGTTTTTAACCCTGTAGGTGCTGGTATTAACCATGATATCTGACTGTTGTTAACCCTGTAGGTACTGGTATTAACCATGCTATCTGACTGTTTTTAACCCTGTAGGTACTGGTATTAATCATGATATCTGACTGTTTTTAACCCTGTAGGTACTGGTATTAACCATGATATCTGACTGTTTTTAACCCTGTAGGTACTGGTATTAACCATATTATCTGACTGTTTTTAACCCCGTAGGTACTGGTATTAACTATGATATCTGACTGTTTTTAACCCTGTAGGTACTGGTATTAACCATGATATCTGACTGTTTTTAACCCCGTAGGTACTGGTATTAACTATGATATCTGACTGTTTTTAACCCTGTAGGTACTGGTATTAACCATGATATCTGACTGTTTTAACCCTGTAGGTACTGGTATTAACCATGATATCTAACTGTTTTTAACCCTGTAGGTACTGGTATTAACCATGATATCTGACTGTTGTTAACCCTGTAGGTACTGGTATTAACCAGGATATCTCACTGTTTTTAACCCTGTAGGTGCTGGTATTAACCATGATATCTGACTGTTTTTAACCCTGTAGGTACTGGTATTAACCATGATATCTGACTGTTTTTAACCCTGTAGGTACTGGTATTAACCATTAAATCTGACAGTTTTTAACCCTGTAGGTACAGGTATTAACCATGATATCTGACTGTTTTTAACCCTGTAGGTACTGGTATTAACCATGATATCTGACTGTTTTTAACACTGTAGGTACTGGTATTAACCATGATATCTGACTGTTGTTAACCCTGTAGGTACTGGTATTAACCATGATATCTGACTGTTTTTAACCCTGTAGGTACTGGTATTAACCATGATATCTGACTGTTTTTAACCCTGTAGGTACTGGTATTAACTATGATATCTGACTGTTTTTAACCCTGTAGGTACTGGTATTAACCATGATATCTGACTGTTTTTAACCCTGTAGGTACTGGTATTAACCATGATATCTGCCTGTTTTTAACCCTGTAGGTACTGGTATTAACCATTACATCTGACTGTTTTTAACCCTGTAGGTACTGGTATTAACCATGATATCTGACTGTTGTTAACCCTGTAGGTACTGGTATTAACTATGATATCTGACTGTTTTTAACCCTGTAGGTACTGGTATTAACTATGATATCTGACTGTTTTTAACCCTGTAGGTCCTGGTATTAACCATGATATCTGCCTGTTTTTAACCCTGTAGGTACTGGTATTAACCATTACATCTGACTGTTTTTAACCCTGTAGGTACTGGTATTAACCATGATATCTGACTGTTTTTAACCCTGTAGATACTGGTATTAACCATGATATCTGACTGTTATTAACCCTGTAGGTACTGGTATTAACCATGATATCTGACTGTTTTTAACCCTGTAGGTACTGGTATTAACCATGATATCTGACTGTTATTAACCCTGTAGGTACTGGTATTAACCATGATATCTGACTGTTTTTAACCCTGTAGGTACTGGTATTAACCATGATATCTGACTGTTTTTAACCCTGTAGGTACTGGTATTAACCATGATATAATTACTGTTTTAACTCTGTAGGTACTGGTATTAACCATGATATCTGACTGTTTTTAACCCTGTAGGTACTGGTATTAACCATGATATAATTACTGTTTTTAACCCTGTAGGTACTGGTATTAACCATGATATCTGACTGTTTTTAACCCTGTAGGTACTGGTATTAACCATGATATCTGACTGTTTTAACCCTCTAGGTACTGGTACTAACCATGATATCTGACTGTTTTTAACCCTGTAGGTACTGGTATTAACCATGATATCTGACTGTTTTAACCCTCTAGGTACTGGTACTAACCATGATATCTGACTGTTTTTAACCCTGTAGGTAATGGTATTAACCATGATATCTGACTGTTGTTAACCCTGTAGGTACTGGTATTAACCATGATATAATTACTGTTTTTAACCCTGTAGGTACTGGTATTAACCATGATATCTGACTGTTTTAACCCTGTAGGTACTGGTATTAACCATGATATAATTTCTGTTTTTAACTCTGTAGGTACTGGTATTAACCATGATATCTGACTGTTTTTAACCCTGTAGGTACTGGTATTAACCATGATATAATTACTGTTTTTAACCCTGTAGGTACTGGTATTAACCATGATATCTGACTGTTTTAACCCTGTAGGTACTGGTATTAACCATGATATCGGACAGTTTTTAACCCTGTAGGTACTGTTATTAACCATGATATCTGACTGTTTTAACCCTCTAGGTACTGGTATTAACCATGATATCTGACTGTTTTTAACCCTGTAGGTACTGGTATTAACCATGATATCTGACTGTTTTTAACCCTGTAGGTAATGGTATTAACCATGATATCTGACTGTTGTTAACCCTGTAGGTACTGGTATTAACTATGATATCTGACTGTTTTTAACCCTGTAGTTACTGGTATTAACCATGATATAATTACTGTTTTTAACCCTGTAGGTACTGGTATTAACCATGATATAATTACTGTTTGTAACCCTGTAGGTACTGGTATTAACCATGATATCTGACTGTTTTAACCCTGTAGGTACTGGTATTAACCATGATATCTGACTGTTTTTAACCCTGTAGGTACTGGTATTAACCATGATATAATTACTGTTTTTAACCCTGTAGGTACTGGTATTAACCATGATATAATTACTGTTTTTAACTCTGTAGGTACTGGTATTAACCATGATATCTGACTGTTTTTAACCCTGTAGGTACTGGTATTAACCATGATATCTGACTGTTTTAACCCTGTAGGTACTGGTATTAACCATGATATCTGACTGTTATTAACCCTGTAGGTACTGGTATTAACCATGATATCTGACTGTTTTTAACCCTGTAGGTACTGGTATTAACCATGACATCTGACTGTTTTTAACCCTGTAGGTACTGGTATTAACCATGATATCTGACTGTTATTAACCCTGTAGGTGCTGGTATTAACCATGATATAATTACTGTTTTTAACCCTGTAGGTACTGGTATTAACCATGATATCTGACTGTTTTAACCCTGTAGGTACTGGTATTAACCATGATATCTGACTGTTTTTAACCCTGTAGGTACTGGTATTAACCATGATATCTGACTGTTTTTAACCCTGTAGGTACTGGTATTAACCATAATATCTGACTGTTTTAACCCTCTAGGTACTGGTACTAACCATGATATCTGACTGTTTTTAACCCTGTAGGTAATGGTATTAACCATGATATCTGACTGTTGTTAACCCTGTAGGTACTGGTATTAACCATGATATGATTACTGTTTTTAACCCTGTAGGTACTGGTATTAACCATGATATCTGACTGTTTTAACCCTGTAGGTACTGGTATTAACCATGATATAATTTCTGTTTTTAACTCTGTAGGTACTGGTATTAACCATGATATCTGACTGTTTTTAACCCTGTAGGTACTGGTATTAACCATGATATAATTACTGTTTTTAACCCTGTAGGTACTGGTATTAACCATGATATCTGACTGTTTTAACCCTGTAGGTACTGGTATTAACCATGATATCGGACAGTTTTTAACCCTGTAGGTACTGGTATTAACCATGATATCTGACTGTTTTAACCCTCTAGGTACTGGTATTAACCATGATATCTGACTGTTTTTAACCCTGTAGGTACTGGTATTAACCATGATATCTGACTGTTTTTAACCCTGTAGGTAATGGTATTAACCATGATATCTGACTGTTGTTAACCCTGTAGGTACTGGTATCAACTATGATATCTGACTGTTTTTAACCCTGTAGGTACTGGTATTAACCATGATATCTGACTGTTATTAACCCTGTAGGTACTGGTATTAACCATGATATCTGACTGTTTTTAACCCTGTAGGTACTGGTATTAACCATGATATCTGACTGTTTTTAACCCTGTAGGTACTGGTATTAACCATGATATAATTACTGTTTTAACTCTGTAGGTACTGGTATTAACCATGATATCTGACTGTTTTTAACCCTGTAGGTACTGGTATTAACCATGATATAATTACTGTTTTTAACCCTGTAGGTACTGGTATTAACCATGATATCTGACTGTTTTTAACCCTGTAGGTACTGGTATTAACCATGATATCTGACTGTTTTAACCCTCTAGGTACTGGTACTAACCATGATATCTGACTGTTTTTAACCCTGTAGGTACTGGTATTAACCATGATATCTGACTGTTTTAACCCTCTAGGTACTGGTACTAACCATGATATCTGACTGTTTTTAACCCTGTAGGTAATGGTATTAACCATGATATCTGACTGTTGTTAACCCTGTAGGTACTGGTATTAACCATGATATAATTACTGTTTTTAACCCTGTAGGTACTGGTATTAACCATGATATCTGACTGTTTTAACCCTGTAGGTACTGGTATTAACCATGATATAATTTCTGTTTTTAACCCTGTAGGTACTGGTATTAACCATGATATCTGACTGTTTTTAACCCTGTAGGTACTGGTATTAACCATGATATAATTACTGTTTTTAACCCTGTAGGTACTGGTATTAACCATGATATCTGACTGTTTTAACCCTGTAGGTACTGGTATTAACCATGATATCGGACAGTTTTTAACCCTGTAGGTACTGTTATTAACCATGATATCTGACTGTTTTAACCCTCTAGGTACTGGTATTAACCATGATATCTGACTGTTTTTAACCCTGTAGGTACTGGTATTAACCATGATATCTGACTGTTTTTAACCCTGTAGGTAATGGTATTAACCATGATATCTGACTGTTGTTAACCCTGTAGGTACTGGTATTAACTATGATATCTGACTGTTTTTAACCCTGTAGTTACTGGTATTAACCATGATATAATTACTGTTTTTAACCCTGTAGGTACTGGTATTAACCATGATATAATTACTGTTTGTAACCCTGTAGGTACTGGTATTAACCATGATATCTGACTGTTTTTAACCCTGTAGGTACTGGTATTAACCATGATATCTGACTGTTTTTAACCCTGTAGGTACTGGTATTAACCATGATATAATTACTGTTTTTAACCCTGTAGGTACTGGTATTAACCATGATATAATTACTGTTTTTAACTCTGTAGGTACTGGTATTAACCATGATATCTGACTGTTTTTAACCCTGTAGGTACTGGTATTAACCATGATATCTGACTGTTTTAACCCTGTAGGTACTGGTATTAACCATGATATCTGACTGTTATTAACCCTGTAGGTACTGGTATTAACCATGATATCTGACTGTTTTTAACCCTGTAGGTACTGGTATTAACCATGACATCTGACTGTTTTTAACCCTGTAGGTACTGGTATTAACCATGATATCTGACTGTTATTAACCCTGTAGGTGCTGGTATTAACCATGATATAATTACTGTTTTTAACTCTGTAGGTACTGGTATTAACCATGATATCTGACTGTTTTTAACCCAGTAGGTACTGGTATTAACCATGATATAATTACTGTTTTTAACCCTGTAGGTACTGGTATTAACCATGATATCTGACTGTTTTAACCCTGTAGGTACTGGTATTAACCATGATATCTGACTGTTTTTAACCCTGTAGGTACTGGTATTAACCATGATATCTGACTGTTTTTAACCCTGTAGGTACTGGTATTAACCATAATATCTGACTGTTTTAACCCTCTAGGTACTGGTACTAACCATGATATCTGACTGTTTTTAACCCTGTAGGTAATGGTATTAACCATGATATCTGACTGTTGTTAACCCTGTAGGTACTGGTATTAACCATGATATGATTACTGTTTTTAACCCTGTAGGTACTGGTATTAACCATGATATCTGACTGTTTTAACCCTGTAGGTACTGGTATTAACCATGATATAATTTCTGTTTTTAACTCTGTAGGTACTGGTATTAACCATGATATCTGACTGTTTTTAACCCTGTAGGTACTGGTATTAACCATGATATAATTACTGTTTTTAACCCTGTAGGTACTGGTATTAACCATGATATCTGACTGTTTTAACCCTGTAGGTACTGGTATTAACCATGATATCGGACAGTTTTTAACCCTGTAGGTACTGGTATTAACCATGATATCTGACTGTTTTAACCCTCTAGGTACTGGTATTAACCATGATATCTGACTGTTTTTAACCCTGTAGGTACTGGTATTAACCATGATATCTGACTGTTTTTAACCCTGTAGGTAATGGTATTAACCATGATATCTGACTGTTGTTAACCCTGTAGGTACTGGTATCAACTATGATATCTGACTGTTTTTAACCCTGTAGGTACTGGTATTAACCATGATATAATTACTGTTTTTAACCCTGTAGGTACTGGTATTAACCATGATATAATTACTGTTTTTAACTCTGTAGGTACTGGTATTAACCATGATATCTGACTGTTTTTAACCCTGTAGGTACTGGTATTAACCATGATATCTGACTGTTTTTAACCCTGTAGGTACTGGTATTAACCATGATATCTGACTGTTTTTAACCCTGTAGGTACTGGTATTAACCATGATATCTGACTGTTTTAACCCTGTAGGTACTGGTATTAACCATGATATAATTTCTGTTTTTAACTCTGTAGGTACTGGTATTAACCATGATATCTGACTGTTTTTAACCCTGTAGGTACTGGTATTAACCATGATATAATTACTGTTTTTAACCCTGTAGGTACTGGTATTAACCATGATATCTGACTGTTTTAACCCTGTAGGTACTGGTATTAACCATGATATCGGACAGTTTTTAACCCTGTAGGTACTGGTATTAACCATGATATCTGACTGTTTTAACCCTCTAGGTACTGGTATTAACCATGATATCTGACTGTTTTTAACCCTGTAGGTACTGGTATTAACCATGATATCTGACTGTTTTTAACCCTGTAGGTAATGGTATTAACCATGATATCTGACTGTTGTTAACCCTGTAGGTACTGGTATCAACTATGATATCTGACTGTTTTTAACCCTGTAGGTACTGGTATTAACCATGATATAATTACTGTTTTTAACCCTGTAGGTACTGGTATTAACCATGATATAATTACTGTTTTTAACTCTGTAGGTACTGGTATTAACCATGATATCTGACTGTTTTTAACCCTGTAGGTACTGGTATTAACCATGATATCTGACTGTTTTTAACCCTGTAGGTACTGGTATTAACCATGATATCTGACTGTTTTTAACCCTGTAGGTACTGGTATTAACCATAATATAATTACTGTTTTTAACTCTGTAGGTACTGGTATTAACCATGATATCTGACAGTTTTTAACCCTGTAGGTACTGGTATTAACCATGATATAATTACTGTTTGTAACCCTGTAGGTACTGGTATTAACCATGATATCTGACTGTTTTAACCCTGTAGGTACTGGTATTATCCATGATATCTGACTGTTTTTAACCCTGTAGGTACTGGTATTAACTATCATATCTGACTGTTTTTAACCCCGTAGGTACTGGTATTAACTATCATATCTGACTGTTTTTAACCCTGTAGGTACTGGTATTAACCATGATATCTGCCTGTTTTTAACCCTGTAGGTACTGGTATTAACCATTAAATCTGACTATTTTTAACCCTGTAGGTACTGGTATTAACCATGATATCTGACTGTTTTTAACCCTGTAGGCACTGGTATTAACCATGATATCTGACTGTTTTTAACCCTGTAGGTACTTGGATTAACCATGATATCTGACTGTTTTTAACCCTGTAGGTACTTGGATTAACCATGATATCTGACTGTTTTGAAACCTGTAGGTACTGGTATTAACCATGATATCTGACTGTTTTTAACCCTGTAGGTATTGGTTTTAACCATGATATCTACCTGTTGTTAACCCTGTAGGTACTGGTATTAACCATGATATCTGACTGTTTTTAACCCTGTAGGTACTGGTATTAACCATGATATCTGACTGTTTTTAACCCTGTAGGTACTGGTATTAACCATTACATCTGACTGTTTTTAACCCTGTAGGTACTGGTATTAACCATGATATCTGACTGTTGTTAACCCTGTAGGTACTGGTATTAACTATGATATCTGACTGTTTTTAACCCTGTAGGTACTGGTATTAACTATGATATCTGACTGTTTTTAACCCTGTAGGTCCTGGTATTAACCATGATATCTGCCTGTTTTTAACCCTGTAGGTACTGGTATTAACCATTACATCTGACTGTTTTTAACCCTGTAGGTACTGGTATTAACCATGATATCTGACTGTTTTTAACCCTGTAGATACTGGTATTAACCATGATATCTGACTGTTATTAACCCTGTAGGTACTGGTATTAACCATGATATCTGACTGTTTTTAACCCTGTAGGTACTGGTATTAACCATGATATCTGACTGTTATTAACCCTGTAGGTACTGGTATTAACCATGATATCTGACTGTTTTTAACCCTGTAGGTACTGGTATTAACCATGATATCTGACTGTTTTTAACCCTGTAGGTACTGGTATTAACCATGATATAATTACTGTTTTAACTCTGTAGGTACTGGTATTAACCATGATATCTGACTGTTTTTAACCCTGTAGGTACTGGTATTAACCATGATATAATTACTGTTTTTAACCCTGTAGGTACTGGTATTAACCATGATATCTGACTGTTTTTAACCCTGTAGGTAATGGTATTAACCATGATATCTGACTGTTGTTAACCCTGTAGGTACTGGTATTAACCATGATATAATTACTGTTTTTAACCCTGTAGGTACTGGTATTAACCATGATATCTGACTGTTTTAACCCTGTAGGTACTGGTATTAACCATGATATAATTTCTGTTTTTAACTCTGTAGGTACTGGTATTAACCATGATATCTGACTGTTTTTAACCCTGTAGGTACTGGTATTAACCATGATATAATTACTGTTTTTAACCCTGTAGGTACTGGTATTAACCATGATATCTGACTGTTTTAACCCTGTAGGTACTGGTATTAACCATGATATCGGACAGTTTTTAACCCTGTAGGTACTGGTATTAACCATGATATCTGACTGTTTTAACCCTCTAGGTACTGGTATTAACCATGTTATCTGACTGTTTTTAACCCTGTAGGTACTGGTATTAACCATGATATCTGACTGTTGTTAACCCTGTAGGTACTGGTATTAACTATGATATCTGACTGTTTTTAACCCTGTAGTTACTGGTATTAACCATGATATAATTACTGTTTTTAACCCTGTAGGTACTGGTATTAACCATGATATAATTACTGTTTGTAACCCTGTAGGTACTGGTATTAACCATGATATCTGACTGTTTTAACCCTGTAGGTACTGGTATTAACCATGATATCTGACTGTTTTTAACCCTGTAGGTACTAGTATTAACCATGATATAATTACTGTTTTTAACCCTGTAGGTACTGGTATTAACCATGATATAATTACTGTTTTTAACTCTGTAGGTACTGGTATTAACCATGATATCTGACTGTTTTTAACCCTGTAGGTACTGGTATTAACCATGATATCTGACTGTTTTAACCCTGTAGGTACTGGTATTAACCATGATATCTGACTGTTATTAACCCTGTAGGTACTGGTATTAACCATGATATCTGACTGTTTTTAACCCTGTAGGTACTGGTATTAACCATGACATCTGACTGTTTTTAACCCTGTAGGTACTGGTATTAACCATGATATCTGACTGTTTTTAACCCTGTAGGTACTGGTATTAACCATGATATAATTACTGTTTTTAACTCTGTAGGTACTGGTATTAACCATGATATCTGACTGTTTTTAACCCAGTAGGTACTGGTATTAACCATGATATAATTACTGTTTTTAACCCTGTAGGTACTGGTATTAACCATGATATCTGACTGTTTTAACCCTGTAGGTACTGGTATTAACCATGATATCTGACTGTTTTTAACCCTGTAGGTACTGGTATTAACCATGATATCTGACTGTTTTTAACCCTGTAGGTACTGGTATTAACCATAATATCTGACTGTTTTAACCCTCTAGGTACTGGTACTAACCATGATATCTGACTGTTTTTAACCCTGTAGGTAATGGTATTAACCATGATATCTGACTGTTGTTAACCCTGTAGGTACTGGTATTAACCATGATATAATTACTGTTTTTAACCCTGTAGGTACTGGTATTAACCATGATATCTGACTGTTTTAACCCTGTAGGTACTGGTATTAACCATGATATAATTTCTGTTTTTAACTCTGTAGGTACTGGTATTAACCATGATATCTGACTGTTTTTAACCCTGTAGGTACTGGTATTAACCATGATATAATTACTGTTTTTAACCCTGTAGGTACTGGTATTAACCATGATATCTGACTGTTTTAACCCTGTAGGTACTGGTATTAACCATGATATCGGACAGTTTTTAACCCTGTAGGTACTGGTATTAACCATGATATCTGACTGTTTTAACCCTCTAGGTACTGGTATTAACCATGATATCTGACTGTTTTTAACCCTGTAGGTACTGGTATTAACCATGATATCTGACTGTTTTTAACCCTGTAGGTAATGGTATTAACCATGATATCTGACTGTTGTTAACCCTGTAGGTACTGGTATCAACTATGATATCTGACTGTTTTTAACCCTGTAGGTACTGGTATTAACCATGATATAATTACTGTTTTTAACCCTGTAGGTACTGGTATTAACCATGATATAATTACTGTTTTTAACTCTGTAGGTACTGGTATTAACCATGATATCTGACTGTTTTTAACCCTGTAGGTACTGGTATTAACCATGATATCTGACTGTTTTTAACCCTGTAGGTACTGGTATTAACCATGATATCTGACTGTTTTTAACCCTGTAGGTACTGGTATTAACCATGATATCTGACTGTTTTAACCCTGTAGGTACTGGTATTAACCATGATATAATTTCTGTTTTTAACTCTGTAGGTACTGGTATTAACCATGATATCTGACTGTTTTTAACCCTGTAGGTACTGGTATTAACCATGATATAATTACTGTTTTTAACCCTGTAGGTACTGGTATTAACCATGATATCTGACTGTTTTAACCCTGTAGGTACTGGTATTAACCATGATATCGGACAGTTTTTAACCCTGTAGGTACTGGTATTAACCATGATATCTGACTGTTTTAACCCTCTAGGTACTGGTATTAACCATGATATCTGACTGTTTTTAACCCTGTAGGTACTGGTATTAACCATGATATCTGACTGTTTTTAACCCTGTAGGTAATGGTATTAACCATGATATCTGACTGTTGTTAACCCTGTAGGTACTGGTATCAACTATGATATCTGACTGTTTTTAACCCTGTAGGTACTGGTATTAACCATGATATAATTACTGTTTTTAACCCTGTAGGTACTGGTATTAACCATGATATAATTACTGTTTTTAACTCTGTAGGTACTGGTATTAACCATGATATCTGACTGTTTTTAACCCTGTAGGTACTGGTATTAACCATGATATCTGACTGTTTTTAACCCTGTAGGTACTGGTATTAACCATGATATCTGACTGTTTTTAACCCTGTAGGTACTGGTATTAACCAT
>NW_026602545.1:0-15304 GCF_029448725.1 Salvelinus fontinalis
TTTCTTTCCCGTTGGTAGGATAGTCTTAATTGTAGATCGTCCAGTTTGTTTTCCAATGATTGCACATTGGCCAATACTATCGAGGGTAGTGGCGGTTTACCTACTCGTCGGCTAATTCTTACAAGGCTCCTCCCCTTTTTACTCTGTCTTTCTTTCACGCTGATGACGGGGTTTTGGGCCTGGTCTTGTCAAAGCAGATGGACTTATTAAAGAAAATATCTTCATCCAGTTCGAGGTGAGAAATCAGACGGTGTCCCAGCAGGATCGGATGTTCTGATGCCCAGAAGTTATTTTCGGTCATAAGAGACGGTAGCAGCAACATTATATACGAAATAAGTTACAAACAATGCGAAAAAACAAACAAAATGGCACTGTTGGTTAGGAGCCCGTAAAACGGTGGCGATCCCCTCCAGCGCCATTAATGTCCCCTCCATCACTCCTGTATCCCCTTACCCCTATACATATCTACGTCCATCACTCCTGTATCCCCTTACCCCTATACACATCTACCTCCATCACTCCAGTATCTCCTTACCCCTATACATATCTACCTCCATCACTCCTGTATCCCCTTACCCCTATACATATCTACCTCCATCACTCCAGTCTCCCTGTCCCCTTACGCCTATACATATCTACCTCCATCACTCCAGTATCCCCTTACCCCTATACATATCTACCTCCATCACTCCAGTATCCCCTATACATATCTACCTCATCACTCCAGTATCCCCTTACCCCTATACATATCTACCTCCATCACTCCAGTATCCCCTTACCCCTATACATATCTACCTCCATCACTCCAGTATCCCCTTACCCCTATACATATCTACCTCCATCACTCCAGTCTCCCCTTACCCCTATACATATCTACCTCCATCACTCCAGTATCCCCTTCCCCCTATACATATCTACCTCCATCACTCCAGTATCTCCTTACCCCTATACATATCTACCTCCATCACTCCAGTATCCCCTTACCCCTATACATATCTACCTCCATCACTCCAGTATCCCCTTACCCCTATACATATCTACCTCCATCACTCCAGTATCCCCTTACCCCTATACATATCTACCTCCATCACTCCAGTATCCCCTTACCCCTATACATATCTACCTCCATCACTCCAGTATCCCCTTACCCCTATACATATCTACCTCCATCACTCCAGTATCCCCTTACCCCTATACATATCTACCTCCATCACTCCAGTATCCCCTTACCCCTATACATATCTACCTCCATCAATCCAGTATCCCCTTACCCCTATACATATCTACCTCCATCACTCCAGTATCCCCTTCATCCTATACATATCTACCTCCATCACTCCAGTATCCCCTTACCCCTATACTTATCTACCTCCATCACTCCAGTATCTCCTTACCCCTATACATATCTACCTCCATCACTCCAGTATCCCCTATACATATCTACCTCCATCACTCCAGTATCACCTTACCCCTTTACATATCTACCTCATCACTCCAGTCTCCCCTTACCCCTATACATATCTACCTCCATCACTCCAGTCTCCCCTATACATATCTACCTCCATCACTCCAGTATCCCCTTACCCCTATACATATCTACCTCCATCACTCCAGTATCCCCCTACCCCTATACAAATCTACCTCCATCACTCCAGTATCCCCTTACCCCTATACATATCTACCTCCATCACTCCAGTATCCCCTTACCCCTATACATATCTACCTCCATCACTCCAGTCTCCCCTTACCCCTATACATATCTACCTCCATCACTCCAGTATCTCCTTACCCCTATACATATCGACCTCCATCACTCCAGTCTCCCCTATACATATCTACCTCCATCACTGCAGTCTCCCCTATACATATCTACCTCCATCACTCCAGTATCCCCTTACCCCTATACATATCTACCTCCATCACTCCAGTATCCCCTTACCCCTATACATATCTACCTCCATCACTCCAGTCTCCTCTTACCCCTATACATATCTACCTCCATCACTCCAGTCTCCCCTTACCCCTATACATATCTACCTCCATCACTCCAGTCTCCCCTATACATATCTACCTCCATCACTCCAGTATCACCTTACCCCTATACATATCTACCTCCATCACTCCTGTATCCCTGTCCCCTATACATATCTACCTCCATCACTCCAGTATCCCCTTACCCCTATACATATCTACCTCCATCACTCCAGTATCCCCTTACCCCTATACATATCTACCTCCATCACTCCAGTCTCCTCTTACCCCTATACATATCTACCTCCATCACTCCAGTATCTCCTTACCCCTATACATATCTACCTCCATCACTCCAGTCTCCCCTATACATATCTACCTCCATCACTCCAGTCTCCCCTATACATATCTACCTCCATCACTCCAGTATCCCCTTACCCCTATACATATCTACCTCCATCACTCCAGTATCCCCTTACCCCTATACATATCTACCTCCATCACTCCAGTCTCCTCTCACCCCTATACATATCTACCTCCATCACTCCAGTCTCCCCTTACCCCTATACATATCTACCTCCATCACTCCAGTCTCCCCTATACATATCTACCTCCATCACTCCAGTATCCCCTTACCCCTATACATATCTACCTCCATCACTCCAGTCTCCCCTATACATATCTACCTCCATCACTCCAGTATCCCCTTACCCCTATACATATCTACCTCCATCACTCCAGTATCCCCTTACCCCTATACATATCTACCTCCATCACTCCAGTATCTCCTTACCCCTATACATATCTACCTCCATCACTCCAGTCTCCTCTTACCCCTATACATATCTACCTCCATCACTCCAGTATCTCCTTACCCCTATACATATCTACCTCCATCACTCCAGTCTCCCCTATACATATCTACCTCCATCACTCCAGTATCCCCTTACCCCTATACATATCTACCTCCATCACTCCAGTCTCCTCTTACCCCTATACATATCTACCTCCATCACTCCAGTATCTCCTTACCCCTATACATATCTACCTCCATCACTCCAGTCTCCCCTATACATATCTACCTCCATCACTCCAGTATCTCCTTACCCCTATACATATCTACCTCCATCACTCCAGTCACCCCTATACATATCTACCTCCATCACTCCAGTATCCCCTTACCCCTATACATATCTACCTCCATCACTCCAGTATCCCCTTACCCCTATACATATCTACCTCCATCACTCCAGTCTCCCCTTCCCCCTATACATATCTACCTCCATCACTCCAGTATCACCTTACCCCTATACATATCTTCCTCCATCACTCCAGTATCACCTTACCCCTATACATATCTACCTCCATCACTCCAGTATCACCTTACCCCTATACATATCTACCTCTATCACTCCAGTCTCCCCTTACCCCTATACATATCTACCTCCATCACTCCAGTATCCCCTTACCCCTATACATATCTACCTCCATCACTCCAGTCTCCCCTATACATATCTACCTCCATCACTCCAGTATCCACCTACCCCTATACATATCTACCTCCATCACTCCAGTATCCACCTACCCCTATACATATCTACCTCCATCACTCCAGTATCCCCTTACCCCTATGCATATCTACCTCCATCACTCCAGTATCCCCTTACCCCTATACATATCTACCTCCATCACTCCAGTATCCCCTTACCCCTATACATATCTACCTCCATCACTCCAGTATCTCCTTACCCCTATACATATCTACCTCCATCACTCCAGTATCCCCTTACCCCTATACATATCTACCTCCATCACTCCAGTATCCCCTTACCCCTATACTTATCTACCTCCATCACTCCAGTATCTCCTTACCCCTATACATATCTACCTCCATCACTCCAGTATCCCCTATACATATCTACCTCCATCACTCCAGTATCACCTTACCCCTTTACATATCTACCTCCATCACTCCAGTCTCCCCTTACCCCTATACATATCTACCTCCATCACTCGTCTCCCCTATACATATCTACCTCCATCACTCCAGTATCCCCTTACCCCTATACATATCTACCTCCATCACTCCAGTATCCCCTTACCCCTATACAAATCTACCTCCATCACTCCAGTATCCCCTTACCCCTATACATATCTACCTCCATCACTCCAGTATCCCCTTACCCCTATACATATCTACCTCCATCACTCCAGTATCTCCTTACCCCTATACATATCTACCTCCATCACTCCAGTCTCCTCTTACCCCTATACATATCTACCTCCATCACTCCAGTCTCCCCTATACATATCTACCTCCATCACTCCAGTATCCCCTTACCCCTATACATATCTACCTCCATCACTCCAGTCTCCTCTTACCCCTATACATATCTACCTCCATCACTCCAGTATCTCCTTACCCCTATACATATCTACCTCCATCACTCCAGTCTCCCCTATACATATCTACCTCCATCACTCCAGTATCTCCTTACCCCTATACATATCTACCTCCATCACTCCAGTCTCCCCTATACATATCTACCTCCATCACTCCAGTATCCCCTTACCCCTATACATATCTACCTCCATCACTCCAGTATCCCCTTACCCCTATACATATCTACCTCCATCACTCCAGTCTCCCCTTCCCTCTATACATATCTACCTCCATCACTCCAGTATCACCTTACCCCTATACATATCTACCTCCATCACTCCAGTATCACCTTACCCCTATACATATCTACCTCCATCACTCCAGTATCACCTTACCCCTATACATATCTACCTCCATCACTCCAGTCTCCCCTTACCCCTATACATATCTACCTCCATCACTCCAGTATCCCCTTACCCCTATACATATCTACCTCCATCACTCCAGTCTCCCCTATACATATCTACCTCCATCACTCCAGTATCCCCTTACCCCTATACATATCTGCCTCCATCACTCCAGTATCCCCTTACCCCTATACATATCTACCTCCATCACTCCAGTCTCCCCTTCCCCCTATACATATCTACCTCCATCACTCCAGTATCACCTTACCCCTATACATATCTACCTCCATCACTCCAGTATCACCTTACCCCTATACATATCTACCTCCATCACTCCAGTATCACCTTACCCCTTTACATATCTACCTCCATCACTCCAGTCTCCCCTTACCCCTATACATATCTACCTCCATCACTCGTCTCCCCTATACATATCTACCTCCATCACTCCAGTATCCCCTTACCCCTATACATATCTACCTCCATCACTCCAGTATCCCCTTACCCCTATACAAATCTACCTCCATCACTCCAGTATCCCCTTACCCCTATACATATCTACCTCCATCACTCCAGTATCCCCTTACCCCTATACATATCTACCTCCATCACTCCAGTATCTCCTTACCCCTATACATATCTACCTCCATCACTCCAGTCTCCTCTTACCCCTATACATATCTACCTCCATCACTCCAGTATCTCCTTACCCCTATACATATCTACCTCCATCACTCCAGTCTCCCCTATACATATCTACCTCCATCACTCCAGTATCCCCTTACCCCTATACATATCTACCTCCATCACTCCAGTCTCCTCTTACCCCTATACATATCTACCTCCATCACTCCAGTATCTCCTTACCCCTATACATATCTACCTCCATCACTCCAGTCTCCCCTATACATATCTACCTCCATCACTCCAGTATCTCCTTACCCCTATACATATCTACCTCCATCACTCCAGTCTCCCCTATACATATCTACCTCCATCACTCCAGTATCCCCTTACCCCTATACATATCTACCTCCATCACTCCAGTATCCCCTTACCCCTATACATATCTACCTCCATCACTCCAGTCTCCCCTTCCCCCTATACATATCTACCTACATCACTCCAGTATCACCTTACCCCTATACATATCTACCTCCATCACTCCAGTATCACCTTACCCCTATACATATCTACCTCCATCACTCCAGTATCACCTTACCCCTATACATATCTACCTCCATCACTCCAGTCTCCCCTTACCCCTATACATATCTACCTCCATCACTCCAGTATCTCCTTACCCCTATACATATCTACCTCCATCACTCCAGTCTCCCCTATACATATCTACCTCCATCACTCCAGTCTCCCCTATACATATCTACCTCCATCACTCCAGTATCCCCTTACCCCTATACATATCTACCTCCATCACTCCAGTATCCCCTTACCCCTATACATATCTACCTCCATCACTCCAGTCTCCTCTCACCCCTATACATATCTACCTCCATCACTCCAGTCTCCCCTTACCCCTATACATATCTACCTCCATCACTCCAGTCTCCCCTATACATATCTACCTCCATCACTCCAGTATCCCCTTACCCCTATACATATCTACCTCCATCACTCCAGTCTCCCCTATACATATCTACCTCCATCACTCCAGTATCCCCTTACCCCTATACATATCTACCTCCATCACTCCAGTATCCCCTTACCCCTATACATATCTACCTCCATCACTCCAGTATCTCCTTACCCCTATACATATCTACCTCCATCACTCCAGTCTCCTCTTACCCCTATACATATCTACCTCCATCACTCCAGTATCTCCTTACCCCTATACATATCTACCTCCATCACTCCAGTCTCCCCTATACATATCTACCTCCATCACTCCAGTATCCCCTTACCCCTATACATATCTACCTCCATCACTCCAGTCTCCTCTTACCCCTATACATATCTACCTCCATCACTCCAGTATCTCCTTACCCCTATACATATCTACCTCCATCACTCCAGTCTCCCCTATACATATCTACCTCCATCACTCCAGTATCTCCTTACCCCTATACATATCTACCTCCATCACTCCAGTCACCCCTATACATATCTACCTCCATCACTCCAGTATCCCCTTACCCCTATACATATCTACCTCCATCACTCCAGTATCCCCTTACCCCTATACATATCTACCTCCATCACTCCAGTCTCCCCTTCCCCCTATACATATCTACCTCCATCACTCCAGTATCACCTTACCCCTATACATATCTTCCTCCATCACTCCAGTATCACCTTACCCCTATACATATCTACCTCCATCACTCCAGTATCACCTTACCCCTATACATATCTACCTCTATCACTCCAGTCTCCCCTTACCCCTATACATATCTACCTCCATCACTCCAGTATCCCCTTACCCCTATACATATCTACCTCCATCACTCCAGTCTCCCCTATACATATCTACCTCCATCACTCCAGTATCCACCTACCCCTATACATATCTACCTCCATCACTCCAGTATCCACCTACCCCTATACATATCTACCTCCATCACTCCAGTATCCCCTTACCCCTATGCATATCTACCTCCATCACTCCAGTATCCCCTTACCCCTATACATATCTACCTCCATCACTCCAGTATCCCCTTACCCCTATACATATCTACCTCCATCACTCCAGTATCTCCTTACCCCTATACATATCTACCTCCATCACTCCAGTATCCCCTTACCCCTATACATATCTACCTCCATCACTCCAGTATCCCCTTACCCCTATACTTATCTACCTCCATCACTCCAGTATCTCCTTACCCCTATACATATCTACCTCCATCACTCCAGTATCCCCTATACATATCTACCTCCATCACTCCAGTATCACCTTACCCCTTTACATATCTACCTCCATCACTCCAGTCTCCCCTTACCCCTATACATATCTACCTCCATCACTCGTCTCCCCTATACATATCTACCTCCATCACTCCAGTATCCCCTTACCCCTATACATATCTACCTCCATCACTCCAGTATCCCCTTACCCCTATAAAAATCTACCTCCATCACTCCAGTATCCCCTTACCCCTATACATATCTACCTCCATCACTCCAGTATCCCCTTACCCCTATACATATCTACCTCCATCACTCCAGTATCTCCTTACCCCTATACATATCTACCTCCATCACTCCAGTCTCCTCTTACCCCTATACATATCTACCTCCATCACTCCAGTATCTCCTTACCCCTATACATATCTACCTCCATCACTCCAGTCTCCCCTATACATATCTACCTCCATCACTCCAGTATCCCCTTACCCCTATACATATCTACCTCCATCACTCCAGTCTCCTCTTACCCCTATACATATCTACCTCCATCACTCCAGTATCTCCTTACCCCTATACATATCTACCTCCATCACTCCAGTCTCCCCTATACATATCTACCTCCATCACTCCAGTATCTCCTTACCCCTATACATATCTACCTCCATCACTCCAGTCTCCCCTATACATATCTACCTCCATCACTCCAGTATCCCCTTACCCCTATACATATCTACCTCCATCACTCCAGTATCCCCTTACCCCTATACATATCTACCTCCATCACTCCAGTCTCCCCTTCCCTCTATACATATCTACCTCCATCACTCCAGTATCACCTTACCCCTATACATATCTACCTCCATCACTCCAGTATCACCTTACGCCTATACATATCTACCTCCATCACTCCAGTATCACCTTACCCCTATACATATCTACCTCCATCACTCCAGTCTCCCCTTACCCCTATACATATCTACCTCCATCACTCCAGTATCCCCTTACCCCTATACATATCTACCTCCATCACTCCAGTCTCCCCTATACATATCTACCTCCATCACTCCAGTATCCCCTTACCCCTATACATATCTGCCTCCATCACTCCAGTATCCCCTTACCCCTATACATATCTACCTCCATCACTCCAGTCTCCCCTTCCCCCTATACATATCTACCTCCATCACTCCAGTATCACCTTACCCCTATACATATCTACCTCCATCACTCCAGTATCACCTTACCCCTATACATATCTACCTCCATCACTCCAGTATCACCTTACCCCTTTACATATCTACCTCCATCACTCCAGTCTCCCCTTACCCCTATACATATCTACCTCCATCACTCGTCTCCCCTATACATATCTACCTCCATCACTCCAGTATCCCCTTACCCCTATACATATCTACCTCCATCACTCCAGTATCCCCTTACCCCTATACAAATCTACCTCCATCACTCCAGTATCCCCTTACCCCTATACATATCTACCTCCATCACTCCAGTATCCCCTTACCCCTATACATATCTACCTCCATCACTCCAGTATCTCCTTACCCCTATACATATCTACCTCCATCACTCCAGTCTCCTCTTACCCCTATACATATCTACCTCCATCACTCCAGTATCTCCTTACCCCTATACATATCTACCTCCATCACTCCAGTCTCCCCTATACATATCTACCTCCATCACTCCAGTATCCCCTTACCCCTATACATATCTACCTCCATCACTCCAGTCTCCTCTTACCCCTATACATATCTACCTCCATCACTCCAGTATCTCCTTACCCCTATACATATCTACCTCCATCACTCCAGTCTCCCCTATACATATCTACCTCCATCACTCCAGTATCTCCTTACCCCTATACATATCTACCTCCATCACTCCAGTCTCCCCTATACATATCTACCTCCATCACTCCAGTATCCCCTTACCCCTATACATATCTACCTCCATCACTCCAGTATCCCCTTACCCCTATACATATCTACCTCCATCACTCCAGTCTCCCCTTCCCCCTATACATATCTACCTACATCACTCCAGTATCACCTTACCCCTATACATATCTACCTCCATCACTCCAGTATCACCTTACCCCTATACATATCTACCTCCATCACTCCAGTATCACCTTACCCCTATACATATCTACCTCCATCACTCCAGTCTCCCCTTACCCCTATACATATCTACCTCCATCACTCCAGTATCCCCTTACCCCTATACATATCTACCTCCATCACTCCAGTCTCCCCTATACATATCTACCTCCATCACTCCAGTATCCACCTACCCCTATACATATCTACCTCCATCACTCCAGTATCCACCTACCCCTATACATATCTACCTCCATCACTCCAGTCTCCCCTTACCCCTATACATATCTACCTCCATCACTCCAGTATCCCCTTACCCCTATACATATCTACCTCCATCACTCCAGTATCCCCTTCATCCTATACATATCTACCTCCATCACTCCAGTATCCCCTTACCCCTATACTTATCTACCTCCATCACTCCAGTATCTCCTTACCCCTATACATATCTACCTCCATCACTCCAGTCTCCCCTATACATATCTACCTCCATCACTCCAGTATCCCCTTACCCCTATACATATCTACCTCCATCACTCCAGTATCCCCTTACCCCTATACATATCTACCTCCATCACTCCAGTATCCCCTTACCCCTATACATATCTACCTCCATCACTCCAGTATCTCCTTACCCCTATACATATCTACCTCCATCACTCAAGTATCCCCTTACCCCTATACATATCTACCTCCATCACTCCAGTATCCCCTTACCCCTATACTTATCTACCTCCATCACTCCAGTATCTCCTTACCCCTATACATATCTACCTCCATCACTCCAGTATCCCCTATACATATCTACCTCCATCACTCCAGTATCACCTTACCCCTTTACATATCTATCTCCATCACTCCAGTCTCCCCTTACCCCTATACATATCTACCTCCATCACTCGTCTCCCCTATACATATCTACCTCCATCACTCCAGTATCCCCTTACCCCTATACATATCTACCTCCATCACTCCAGTATCCCCTTACCCCTATACAAATCTACCTCCATCACTCCAGTATCCCCTTCCCCCTATACATATCTACCTCCATCACTCCAGTATCCCCTTACCCCTATACATATCTACCTCCATCACTCCAGTATCTCCTTACCCCTATACATATCTACCTCCATCACTCCAGTCTCCCCTATACATATCTACCTCCATCACTCCAGTCTCCCCTATGCATATCTACCTCCATCACTCCAGTATCCCCTTACCCCTATACATATCTACCTCCATCACTCCAGTATCCCCTTACCCCTATACATATCTACCTCCATCACTCCAGTATCTCCTTACCCCTATACATATCTACCTCCATCACTCCAGTCTCCTCTTACCCCTATACATATCTACCTCCATCACTCCAGTATCTCCTTACCCCTATACATATCTACCTCCATCACTCCAGTCTCCCCTATACATATCTACCTCCATCACTCCAGTCTCCCCTATACATATCTACCTCCATCACTCCAGTATCACCTTACCCCTATACATATCTACCTCCATCACTCCTGTATCCCTGTCCCCTATACATATCTACCTCCATCACTCCAGTATCCCCTTACCCCTATACATATCTACCTCCATCACTCCAGTATCCCCTTACCCCTATACAAATCTACCTCCATCACTCCAGTATCCCCTTACCCCTATACATATCTACCTCCATCACTCCAGTATCCCCTTAACCCTATACATATCTACCTCCATTACTCCAGTATCCCCTTACCCCTATACAAATCTACCTCCATCACTCCAGTATCCCCTTACCCCTATACATATCTACCTCCATCACTCCAGTATCCCCTTACCCCTATACATATCTACCTCCATCACTCCAGTATCTCCTTACCCCTATACATATCTACCTCCATCACTCCAGTCTCCCCTATACATATCTACCTCCATCACTCCAGTCTCCCCTATACATATCTACCTCCATCACTCCAGTATCCCCTTACCCCTATACATATCTACCTCCATCACTCCAGTATCCCCTTACCCCTATACATATCTACCTCCATCACTCCAGTCTCCTCTTACCCCTATACATATCTACCTCCATCACTCCAGTCTCCCCTTACCCCTATACATATCTACCTCCATCACTCCAGTCTCCCCTATACATATCTACCTCCATCACTCCAGTATCCCCTTACCCCTATACATATCTACCTCCATCACTCCAGTCTCCCCTATACATATCTACCTCCATCACTCCAGTATCCCCTTACCCCTATACATATCTACCTCCATCACTCCAGTATCCCCTTACCCCTATACATATCTACCTCCATCACTCCAGTATCTCCTTACCCCTATACATATCTACCTCCATCACTCCAGTCTCCTCTTACCCCTATACATATCTACCTCCATCACTCCAGTATCTCCTTACCCCTATACATATCTACCTCCATCACTCCAGTCTCCCCTATACATATCTACCTCCATCACTCCAGTCTCCCCTTACCCCTACACATATCTACCTCCATCACTCCAGTATCACCTTACCCCTATACATATCTACCTCCATCACTCCTGTATCCCTGTCCCCTTACCCCTATACATATCTACCTCCATCACTCCAGTATCCCCTTACCCCTATACATATCTACCTCCATCACTCCAGTATCCCCTTACCCCTATACATATCTACCTCCATCACTCCAGTCTCCCCTATACATACCTACCTCCATCACTCCAGTATCCCCTTACCCCTATACATATCTACCTCCATCACTCTAGTATCCCCTTACCCCTATACATATCTACCTCCATCACTCCAGTCTCCCCTATACATATCTACCTCCATCACTCCTGTATCCCTGTCCCCTATACATATCTACCTCCATCACTCCAGTATCCCCTTACCCCTATACATATCTACCTCCATCACTCCTGTATCCCCTTACCCCTATACATATCTACCTCCATCACTCCAGTATCCCCTTACCCCTATACATATCTACCTCCATCACTCCTGTATCCCTGTCCCCTATACATATCTACCTCCATCACTCCAGTATCCCCTTACCCCTATACATATCTACCTCCATCACTCCTGTATCCCTGTCCCCTATACATATCTACCTCCATCACTCTAGTATCCCCTTACCCCTATACATATCTACCTCCATCACTCCAGTATCCCCTTACCCCTATACATATCTACCTCCATCACTCCAGTATCCTCTTACCCCTATACATATCTACCTCCATCACTCCAGTCTCCCCTTACCCCTATACATATCTACCTCCATCACTCCAGTATCCCCTATACATATCTACCTCCATCACTCCAGTATCCCCTTACCCCTATACATATCTACCTCCATCACTCCAGTATCCCCTTACCCCTATACATATCTACCTCCATCACTCCAGTATCCCCTTACCCCTATACATATCTACCTCCATCACTCCAGTCTCCCCTATACATATCTACCTCCATCACTCCAGTATCCTCTTACCCCTATACATATCTACCTCCATCACTCCAGTCTCCCCTTACCCCTATACATATCTACCTCCATCACTCCAGTCTCCCCTATACATATCTACCTCCATCACTCCTGTATCCCTGTCCCCTATACATATCTACCTCCATCACTCCAGTATCCCCTTACCCCTATACATATCTACCTCCATCACTCCAGTATCCCCTTACCCCTATACATATCTACCTCCATCACTCCAGTATCTCCTTACCCCTATACATATCTACCTCCATCACTCCAGTATCCCCTTACCCCTATACATATCTACCTCCATCACTCCAGTATCCCCTTACCCCTATACATATCTACCTCCATCACTCCAGTATCCCCTTACCCCTATACACATCTACCTCCATCACTCCAGTATCCCCTTACCCCTATACATATCTACCTCCATCACTCCAGTATCCCCTTACCCCTATACATATCTACCTCCATCACTCCAGTATCCCCTATACATATCTACCTCCATCACTCCAGTATCCTTTACCCCTATACATATCTACCTCCATCACTCTAGTATCCCCTTACCCCTATACATATCTACCTCCATCACTCCAGTATCCCCTTACCCCTACACATATCTACCTCCATCACTCCAGTATCCCCTTACCCCTATACATATCTACCTCCATCACTCCAGTATCCCCTTACCCCTATACACATCTACCTCCATCACTCCAGTATCCCCTTACCCCTATACATATCTACCTCCATCACTCCAGTATCCCCTTACCCCTATACATATCTACCTCCATCACTCCAGTCTCCCCTATACATACCTACCTCCATCACTCCAGTATCCCCTTACCCCTATACATATCTACCTCCATCACTCTAGTATCCCCTTACCCCTATACATATCTACCTCCATCACTCCAGTCTCCCCTATACATATCTACCTCCATCACTCCTGTATCCCTGTCCCCTATACATATCTACCTCCATCACTCCAGTATCCCCTTACCCCTATACATATCTACCTCCATCACTCCTGTATCCCCTTACCCCTATACATATCTACCTCCATCACTCCAGTATCCCCTTACCCCTATACATATCTACCTCCATCACTCCTGTATCCCTGTCCCCTATACATATCTACCTCCATCACTCTAGTATCCCCTTACCCCTATACATATCTACCTCCATCACTCCAGTATCCCCTTACCCCTATACATATCTACCTCCATCACTCCAGTATCCTCTTACCCCTATACATATCTACCTCCATCACTCCAGTCTCCCCTTACCCCTATACATATCTACCTCCATCACTCCAGTATCCCCTATACATATCTACCTCCATCACTCCAGTATCCCCTTACCCCTATACATATCTACCTCCATCACTCCAGTATCCCCTTACCCCTATACATATCTACCTCCATCACTCCAGTATCCCCTTACCCCTATACATATCTACCTCCATCACTCCAGTCTCCCCTATACATATCTACCTCCATCACTCCAGTATCACTCTTACCCCTATACATATCTACCTCCATCACTCCAGTCTCCCCTTACCCCTATTACATATCTACCTCCATCACTCCAGTCTCCCCTATACATATCTACCTCCATCACTCCTGTATCCCTGTCCCCCTATACATATCTACCTCCATCACTCCAGTATCCCCTTACCCCTATACATATCTACCTCCATCACTCCAGTATCCCCTTACCCCTATACATATCTACCTCCATCACTCCAGTATCTCCTTACCCCTATACATATCTACCTCCATCACTCCAGTATCCCCCTTACCCCCTATACATATCTACCTCCATCACTCCAGTATCCCCTTACCCCTATACATATCTACCTCCATCACTCCAGTATCCCCTTACCCCTATACACATCTACCTCCATCACTCCAGTATCCCCTTACCCCTATACATATCTACCTCCATCACTCCAGTATCCCCTTACCCCTATACATATCTACCTCCATCACTCCAGTCTCCCCTTACCCCTATACTTAAAACTGAGGACAGGGCTGGGGTAACAGTGCATGGGGTTGTTGTTATGTATGCTAT
>NW_026602546.1:0-15298 GCF_029448725.1 Salvelinus fontinalis
GGCACAGCCTATCTTCAGGAGGGCACAGCCTATCTTCAGTAGGGCACAGCCTATCTTCAGTAGGGCACAGCCTATCTTCAGTAGGGCACAGCCTATCTTCAGTAGGGCACAGCCTATCTTCAGTAGGGCACAGCCTATCTTCAGTAGGGCACAGCCTATCTTCAGTAGGGCACAGCCTATCTTCAGTAGGGCACAGCCTATCTTCAGTAGGGCACAGCCTATCTTCAGTAGGGCACAGCCTATCTTCAGTAGGGCACAGCCTATCTTCAGTAGGGCACAGCCTATCTTCAGTAGGGCACAGCCTATCTTCAGTAGGGCACAGCCTATCTTCAGTAGGGCACAGCCTATCTTCAGTAGGGCACAGCCTATCTTCAGTAGGGCACAGCCTATCTTCAGTAGGGCACAGCCTATCTTCAGTAGGGCACAGCCTATCTTCAGTAGGGCACAGCCTATCTTCAGTAGGGCACAGCCTATCTTCAGTAGTGCACAGCCTATCTATGTCTTCAGTAGTGCACAGCCTATCTATGTCTTCAGTAGTGCACAGCCTATCTATGTCTTCAGTAGTGCACAGCCTATCTATGTCTTCAGTAGTCCACAGCCTATCTATGTCTTCAGTAGTGCACAGCCTATCTATGTCTTCAGTAGTGCACAGCCTATCTTCATTTTCAGTAGTGCACAGCCTATCTTCATTTTCAGTAGTGCACAGCCTATCTTCATTTTCAGTAGTGCACAGCCTATCTTCAGTAGTGCACAGCCTATCTTCAGTAGTGCACAGCCTATCTTCAGTAGTGCACAGCCTATCTTCAGTAGTGCACAGCCTATCTTCAGTAGTGCACAGCCTATCTTCAGTAGTGCACAGCCTATCTTCAGTAGTGCACAGCCTATCTATATCTTCAGTAGTGCACAACCTATCTTCAGTAGTGTACAGCCTATCTATATCTTCAGTAGTGTACAGCCTATCTTCAGTAGTGTACAGCCTATCTTCAGTAGTGTCCAGCCTATCTATATCTTCAGTAGTGCACAACCTATCTTCAGTAGTGTACAGCCTATCTATATCTTCAGTAGTGTACAGCCTATCTTCAGTAGGGTACAGCCTATCTTCAGTAGGGTACAGCCTATCTTCAGTAGGGTACAGCCTATCTTCAGTAGTGTACAGCCTATCTTCAGTAGTGTACAGCCTATCTTCAGTAGTGTACAGCCTATCTTCAGTAGTGTACAGCCTATCTTCAGTAGTGTACAGCCTATCTTCAGTAGTGTACAGCCTATCTTCAGTAGTGTACAGCCTATCTTCAGTAGTGTACAGCCTATCTTCAGTAG
Organism: Salvelinus fontinalis; assembly: GCF_029448725.1. Classification (NCBI taxonomy): domain Eukaryota; kingdom Metazoa; phylum Chordata; class Actinopteri; order Salmoniformes; family Salmonidae; genus Salvelinus; species Salvelinus fontinalis. The sequence continues at coordinate 1,318 of NW_026602546.1, forward strand.
TGTACAGCCTATCTTCAGTAGTGTACAGCCTATCTTCAGTAGTGCACAGCCTATCTTCAGTAGTGCACAGCCTATCTTCAGTAGTGCACAGCCTATCTTCAGTAGTGCACAGCCTATCTTCAGTAGTGCACAGCCTATCTATGTCTTCAGTAGTGCACAGCCTATCTATGTCTTCAGTAGTGCACAGCCTATCTTCAGTAGGGTACAGCCTATCTTCAGTAGTGTACAACCTATCTATATCTTCAGTAGGGTACAGGCTATCTATATCTTCAGTAGTGTACAGCCTATCTATGTCTTCAGTAGTGTCCAGCCTATCTATATCTTCAGTAGTGCACAGCCTATCTATGTCTTCAGTAGTGTACAACCTATCTTCAGTAGGGTACAGGCTATCTATATCTTCAGTAGTGTACAGCCTATCTATGTCTTCAGTAGTGTCCAGCCTATCTATATCTTCAGTAGTGCACAGCCTATCTATATCTTCAGTAGTGCACAGCCTATCTATGTCTTCAGTAGTGTACAACCTATCTTCAGTAGTGTACAACCTATCTTCAGTAGGGTACAGCCTATCTATATCTTCAGTAGGGTACAGCCTATCTATGTCTTCAGTAGTGCACAGCCTATCTATGTCTTCAGTAGGGTACAGCCTATCTATGTCTTCAGTAGTGCACAACCTATCTACATCTTCAGTAGGGTACAGCCTATCTACATCTTCAGTAGTGCACAACCTATCTTCAGTAGTGTACAGCCTATCTATATCTTCAGTAGTGTACAGCCTATCTATATCTTCAGTAGTGCACAGCCTATCTATGTCTTCAGTAGTGTACAACCTATCTTCAGTAGTGTACAACCTATCTTCAGTAGTGTACAACCTATCTTCAGTAGGGTACAGCCTATCTATATCTTCAGTAGGGTACAGCCTATCTATGTCTTCAGTAGTGCACAGCCTATCTATGTCTTCAGTAGGGTACAGCCTATCTATGTCTTCAGTAGTGCACAGCCTATCTATATCTTCAGTAGGGTACAGCCTATCTATGTCTTCAGTAGTGCACAACCTATCTTCAGTAGTGTACAGCCTATCTATATCTTCAGTAGTGTACAGCCTATCTATATCTTCAGTAGTGTACAGCCTATCTTCAGTAGGGTACAGCCTATCTTCAGTAGGGTACAGCCTATCTTCAGTAGGGTACAGCCTATCTTCAGTAGGGTACAGCCTATCTTCAGTAGTGTACAGCCTATCTTCAGTAGTGTACAGCCTATCTTCAGTAGTGTACAGCCTATCTTCAGTAGTGTACAGCCTATCTTCAGTAGTGTACAGCCTATCTTCAGTAGTGCACAGCCTATCTTCAGTAGTGCACAGCCTATCTTCAGTAGTGCACAGCCTATCTTCAGTAGTGCACAGCCTATCTTCAGTAGTGCACAGCCTATCTTCAGTAGTGCACAGCCTATCTATGTCTTCAGTAGTGCACAGCCTATCTATGTCTTCAGTAGTGCACAGCCTATCTTCAGTAGTGCACAGCCTATCTTCAGTAGTGTACAACCTATCTTCAGTAGGGTACAGGCTATCTATATCTTCAGTAGGGTACAGGCTATCTATATCTTCAGTAGTGTACAGCCTATCTATGTCTTCAGTAGTGTCCAGCCTATCTATATCTTCAGTAGTGCACAGCCTATCTATGTCTTCAGTAGTGTACAACCTATCTTCAGTAGGGTACAGGCTATCTATATCTTCAGTAGTGTACAGCCTATCTATGTCTTCAGTAGTGTCCAGCCTATCTATATCTTCAGTAGTGCACAGCCTATCTATATCTTCAGTAGTGCACAGCCTATCTATGTCTTCAGTAGTGTACAACCTATCTTCAGTAGGGTACAGCCTATCTATATCTTCAGTAGGGTACAGCCTATCTATGTCTTCAGTAGTGCACAGCCTATCTATGTCTTCAGTAGTGCACAGCCTATCTATGTCTTCAGTAGTGCACAGCCTATCTATGTCTTCAGTAGTCCACAGCCTATCTATGTCTTCAGTAGTGCACAGCCTATCTATGTCTTCAGTAGTGCACAGCCTATCTTCAGTAGGGTACAGCCTATCTTCAGTAGGGTACAGCCTATCTTCAGTAGGGTACAGCCTATCTTCAGTAGGGTACAGCCTATCTTCAGTAGGGTACAGCCTATCTTCAGTAGGGTACAGCCTATCTTCAGTAGGGTACAGCCTATCTATATCTTCAGTAGGGTACAGCCTATCTATATCTTCAGTAGGGTACAGCCTATCTTCAGTAGTGCACAGCCTATCTTCAGTAGTGCACAGCCTATCTATGTCTTCAGTAGTGCACAGCCTATCTATGTCTTCAGTAGTGCACAGCCTATCTTCAGTAGTGCACAGCCTATCTTCAGTAGTGCACAGCCTATCTTCAGTAGTGCACAGCCTATCTTCAGTAGTGCACAGCCTATCTTCAGTAGTGCACAGCCTATCTTCAGTAGTGTACAGCCTATCTTCAGTAGTGTACAGCCTATCTTCAGTAGTGTACAGCCTATCTTCAGTAGTGTACAGCCTATCTTCAGTAGTGCACAGCCTATCTTCAGTAGGGTACAGCCTATCTTCAGTAGGGTACAGCCTATCTTCAGTAGGGTACAGCCTATCTTCAGTAGGGTACAGCCTATCTTCAGTAGGGTACAGCCTATCTATATCTTCAGTAGGGTACAGCCTATCTATATCTTCAGTAGGGTACAGCCTATCTTCAGTAGGGTACAGCCTATCTTCAGTAGGGTACAGCCTATCTTCAGTAGGGTACAGCCTATCTTCAGTAGTGCACAGCCTATCTATGTCTTCAGTAGTGTACAGCCTATCTTCAGTAGTGTACAGCCTATCTTCAGTAGTGTACAGCCTATCTTCAGTAGTGTACAGCCTATCTTCAGTAGTGTACAGCCTATCTTCAGTAGTGTACAGCCTATCTTCAGTAGTGTACAGCCTATCTTCAGTAGTGTACAGCCTATCTTCAGTAGTGTACAGCCTATCTTCAGTAGTGTACAGCCTATCTTCAGTAGTGTACAGCCTATCTTCAGTAGTGTACAGCCTATCTTCAGTAGTGTACAGCCTATCTTCAGTAGTGTACAGCCTATCTTCAGTAGTGTACAGCCTATCTTCAGTAGTGTACAGCCTATCTTCAGTAGTGTACAGCCTATCTTCAGTAGTGTACAGCCTATCTTCAGTAGTGTACAGCCTATCTTCAGTAGTGTACAGCCTATCTTCAGTAGTGTACAGCCTATCTTCAGTAGTGTACAGCCTATCTTCAGTAGTGTACAGCCTATCTTCAGTAGTGTACAGCCTATCTTCAGTAGTGTACAGCCTATCTTCAGTAGTGTACAGCCTATCTTCAGTAGTGTACAGCCTATCTTCAGTAGTGTACAGCCTATCTTCAGTAGTGTACAGCCTATCTTCAGTAGTGCACAGCCTATCTTCAGTAGTGCACAGCCTATCTTCAGTAGTGCACAGCCTATCTTCAGTAGTGTACAGCCTATCTTCAGTAGTGTACAGCCTATCTTCAGTAGTGTACAGCCTATCTTCAGTAGTGTACAGCCTATCTTCAGTAGTGTACAGCCTATCTTCAGTAGTGTACAGCCTATCTTCAGTAGTGTACAGCCTATCTTCAGTAGTGTACAGCCTATCTTCAGTAGTGCACAGCCTATCTTCAGTAGTGCACAGCCTATCTTCAGTAGTGCACAGCCTATCTTCAGTAGTGCACAGCCTATCTTCAGTAGTGCACAGCCTATCTTCAGTAGTGCACAGCCTATCTTCAGTAGTGCACAGCCTATCTTCAGTAGGGCACAGCCTATCTTCAGTAGGGTACAGCCTATCTTCAGTAGGGTACAACCTATCTTCAGTAGGGTACAGGCTATCTATATCTTCAGTAGGGTACAGGCTATCTATATCTTCAGTAGTGTACAGGCTATCTATGTCTTCAGTAGTGTCCAGCCTATCTATGTCTTCAGTAGTGTCCAGCCTATCTATATCTTCAGTAGTGCACAGCCTATCTATGTCTTCAGTAGTGTACAACCTATCTTCAGTAGGGTACAGGCTATCTATATCTTCAGTAGTGTACAGCCTATCTATGTCTTCAGTAGTGTCCAGCCTATCTATATCTTCAGTAGTGCACAGCCTATCTATATCTTCAGTAGTGCACAGCCTATCTATGTCTTCAGTAGTGTACAACCTATCTTCAGTAGTGTACAACCTATCTTCAGTAGTGTACAACCTATCTTCAGTAGTGTACAACCTATCTTCAGTAGGGTACAGCCTATCTATGTCTTCAGTAGGGTACAGCCTATCTATGTCTTCAGTAGTGCACAGCCTATCTATGTCTTCAGTAGGGTACAGCCTATCTATGTCTTCAGTAGTGCACAACCTATCTATATCTTCAGTAGGGTACAGCCTATCTATGTCTTCAGTAGTGCACAACCTATCTTCAGTAGTGTACAGCCTATCTATATCTTCAGTAGTGTACAGCCTATCTATATCTTCAGTAGTGCACAGCCTATCTATGTCTTCAGTAGTGTACAACCTATCTTCAGTAGTGTACAACCTATCTTCAGTAGTGTACAACCTATCTTCAGTAGGGTACAGCCTATCTATATCTTCAGTAGGGTACAGCCTATCTATGTCTTCAGTAGTGCACAGCCTATCTATGTCTTCAGTAGGGTACAGCCTATCTATGTCTTCAGTAGTGCACAGCCTATCTATATCTTCAGTAGGGTACAGCCTATCTATGTCTTCAGTAGTGCACAACCTATCTTCAGTAGTGTACAGCCTATCTATATCTTCAGTAGTGTACAGCCTATCTATATCTTCAGTAGTGTACAGCCTATCTTCAGTAGGGTACAGCCTATCTTCAGTAGGGTACAGCCTATCTTCAGTAGGGTACAGCCTATCTTCAGTAGGGTACAGCCTATCTTCAGTAGTGTACAGCCTATCTTCAGTAGTGTACAGCCTATCTTCAGTAGTGTACAGCCTATCTTCAGTAGTGTACAGCCTATCTTCAGTAGTGTACAGCCTATCTTCAGTAGTGTACAGCCTATCTTCAGTAGTGTACAGCCTATCTTCAGTAGTGTACAGCCTATCTTCAGTAGTGTACAGCCTATCTTCAGTAGTGTACAGCCTATCTTCAGTAGTGTACAGCCTATCTTCAGTAGTGTACAGCCTATCTTCAGTAGTGCACAGCCTATCTTCAGTAGTGCACAGCCTATCTTCAGTAGTGCACAGCCTATCTTCAGTAGTGCACAGCCTATCTTCAGTAGTGCACAGCCTATCTTCAGTAGTGCACAGCCTATCTTCAGTAGTGCACAGCCTATCTTCAGTAGTGCACAGCCTATCTTCAGTAGTGCACAGCCTATCTATGTCTTCAGTAGTGCACAGCCTATCTTCAGTAGTGCACAGCCTATCTTCAGTAGTGCACAGCCTATCTTCAGTAGGGTACAGCCTATCTTCAGTAGTGTACAGCCTATCTTCAGTAGGGTACAGGCTATCTATATCTTCAGTAGGGTACAGGCTATCTATATCTTCAGTAGTGTACAGCCTATCTATGTCTTCAGTAGTGTCCAACCTATCTATATCTTCAGTAGTGCACAGCCTATCTATGTCTTCAGTAGTGTACAACCTATCTTCAGTAGGGTACAGGCTATCTATATCTTCAGTAGTGTACAGCCTATCTATGTCTTCAGTAGTGTCCAGCCTATCTATATCTTCAGTAGTGCACAGCCTATCTATATCTTCAGTAGTGCACAGCCTATCTATGTCTTCAGTAGTGTACAACCTATCTTCAGTAGTGTACAACCTATCTTCAGTAGGGTACAGGCTATCTATATCTTCAGTAGTGTACAGCCTATCTATGTCTTCAGTAGTGTACAGCCTATCTATGTCTTCAGTAGTGTACAACCTATCTTCAGTAGGGTACAGGCTATCTATATCTTCAGTAGTGTACAGCCTATCTATGTCTTCAGTAGTGTCCAACCTATCTATATCTTCAGTAGTGCACAGCCTATCTATATCTTCAGTAGGGTACAGCCTATCTATATCTTCAGTAGGGTACAGCCTATCTTCAGTAGTGCACAGCCTATCTTCAGTAGTGCACAGCCTATCTATGTCTTCAGTAGTGCACAGCCTATCTATGTCTTCAGTAGTGCACAGCCTATCTATGTCTTCAGTAGTGCACAGCCTATCTTCAGTAGTGCACAGCCTATCTTCAGTAGTGCACAGCCTATCTTCAGTAGTGCACAGCCTATCTTCAGTAGTGCACAGCCTATCTTCAGTAGTGCACAGCCTATCTTCAGTAGTGTACAGCCTATCTTCAGTAGTGTACAGCCTATCTTCAGTAGTGTACAGCCTATCTTCAGTAGTGTACAGCCTATCTTCAGTAGTGTACAGCCTATCTTCAGTAGTGCACAGCCTATCTTCAGTAGGGTACAGCCTATCTTCAGTAGGGTACAGCCTATCTTCAGTAGGGTACAGCCTATCTTCAGTAGGGTACAGCCTATCTTCAGTAGGGTACAGCCTATCTATATCTTCAGTAGGGTACAGCCTATCTATATCTTCAGTAGGGTACAGCCTATCTTCAGTAGGGTACAGCCTATCTTCAGTAGGGTACAGCCTATCTTCAGTAGGGTACAGCCTATCTTCAGTAGTGCACAGCCTATCTATGTCTTCAGTAGTGTACAGCCTATCTTCAGTAGTGTACAGCCTATCTTCAGTAGTGTACAGCCTATCTTCAGTAGTGTACAGCCTATCTTCAGTAGTGTACAGCCTATCTTCAGTAGTGTACAGCCTATCTTCAGTAGTGTACAGCCTATCTTCAGTAGTGTACAGCCTATCTTCAGTAGTGTACAGCCTATCTTCAGTAGTGTACAGCCTATCTTCAGTAGTGTACAGCCTATCTTCAGTAGTGTACAGCCTATCTTCAGTAGTGTACAGCCTATCTTCAGTAGTGTACAGCCTATCTTCAGTAGTGTACAGCCTATCTTCAGTAGTGTACAGCCTATCTTCAGTAGTGTACAGCCTATCTTCAGTAGTGTACAGCCTATCTTCAGTAGTGTACAGCCTATCTTCAGTAGTGTACAGCCTATCTTCAGTAGTGTACAGCCTATCTTCAGTAGTGTACAGCCTATCTTCAGTAGTGTACAGCCTATCTTCAGTAGTGTACAGCCTATCTTCAGTAGTGTACAGCCTATCTTCAGTAGTGTACAGCCTATCTTCAGTAGTGTACAGCCTATCTTCAGTAGTGTACAGCCTATCTTCAGTAGTGTACAGCCTATCTTCAGTAGTGCACAGCCTATCTTCAGTAGTGCACAGCCTATCTTCAGTAGTGTACAGCCTATCTTCAGTAGTGTACAGCCTATCTTCAGTAGTGTACAGCCTATCTTCAGTAGTGTACAGCCTATCTTCAGTAGTGTACAGCCTATCTTCAGTAGTGTACAGCCTATCTTCAGTAGTGTACAGCCTATCTTCAGTAGTGTACAGCCTATCTTCAGTAGTGTACAGCCTATCTTCAGTAGTGCACAGCCTATCTTCAGTAGTGCACAGCCTATCTTCAGTAGTGCACAGCCTATCTTCAGTAGTGCACAGCCTATCTTCAGTAGTGCACAGCCTATCTTCAGTAGTGCACAGCCTATCTTCAGTAGGGTACAGCCTATCTTCAGTAGTGTACAACCTATCTTCAGTAGGGTACAGGCTATCTATATCTTCAGTAGGGTACAGGCTATCTATATCTTCAGTAGTGTACAGGCTATCTATGTCTTCAGTAGTGTCCAGCCTATCTATGTCTTCAGTAGTGTCCAGCCTATCTATATCTTCAGTAGTGCACAGCCTATCTATGTCTTCAGTAGTGTACAACCTATCTTCAGTAGGGTACAGGCTATCTATATCTTCAGTAGTGTACAGCCTATCTATGTCTTCAGTAGTGTCCAGCCTATCTATATCTTCAGTAGTGCACAGCCTATCTATATCTTCAGTAGTGCACAGCCTATCTATGTCTTCAGTAGTGTACAACCTATCTTCAGTAGTGTACAACCTATCTTCAGTAGTGTACAACCTATCTTCAGTAGTGTACAACCTATCTTCAGTAGGGTACAGCCTATCTATGTCTTCAGTAGGGTACAGCCTATCTATGTCTTCAGTAGTGCACAGCCTATCTATGTCTTCAGTAGGGTACAGCCTATCTATGTCTTCAGTAGTGCACAACCTATCTATATCTTCAGTAGGGTACAGCCTATCTATGTCTTCAGTAGTGCACAACCTATCTTCAGTAGTGTACAGCCTATCTATATCTTCAGTAGTGTACAGCCTATCTATATCTTCAGTAGTGCACAGCCTATCTATGTCTTCAGTAGTGTACAACCTATCTTCAGTAGTGTACAACCTATCTTCAGTAGTGTACAACCTATCTTCAGTAGGGTACAGCCTATCTATATCTTCAGTAGGGTACAGCCTATCTATGTCTTCAGTAGTGCACAGCCTATCTATGTCTTCAGTAGGGTACAGCCTATCTATGTCTTCAGTAGTGCACAGCCTATCTATATCTTCAGTAGGGTACAGCCTATCTATGTCTTCAGTAGTGCACAACCTATCTTCAGTAGTGTACAGCCTATCTATATCTTCAGTAGTGTACAGCCTATCTATATCTTCAGTAGTGTACAGCCTATCTTCAGTAGGGTACAGCCTATCTTCAGTAGGGTACAGCCTATCTTCAGTAGGGTACAGCCTATCTTCAGTAGGGTACAGCCTATCTTCAGTAGGGTACAGCCTATCTTCAGTAGGGTACAGCCTATCTTCAGTAGGGTACAGCCTATCTTCAGTAGTGTACAGCCTATCTTCAGTAGTGTACAGCCTATCTTCAGTAGTGTACAGCCTATCTTCAGTAGTGTACAGCCTATCTTCAGTAGTGTACAGCCTATCTTCAGTAGTGTACAGCCTATCTTCAGTAGTGTACAGCCTATCTTCAGTAGTGTACAGCCTATCTTCAGTAGTGTACAGCCTATCTTCAGTAGTGTACAGCCTATCTTCAGTAGTGTACAGCCTATCTTCAGTAGTGCACAGCCTATCTTCAGTAGTGCACAGCCTATCTTCAGTAGTGCACAGCCTATCTTCAGTAGTGCACAGCCTATCTTCAGTAGTGCACAGCCTATCTTCAGTAGTGCACAGCCTATCTTCAGTAGTGCACAGCCTATCTATGTCTTCAGTAGTGCACAGCCTATCTTCAGTAGTGCACAGCCTATCTTCAGTAGTGCACAGCCTATCTTCAGTAGGGTACAGCCTATCTTCAGTAGTGTACAGCCTATCTTCAGTAGGGTACAGGCTATCTATATCTTCAGTAGGGTACAGGCTATCTATATCTTCAGTAGTGTACAGCCTATCTATGTCTTCAGTAGTGTCCAACCTATCTATATCTTCAGTAGTGCACAGCCTATCTATGTCTTCAGTAGTGTACAACCTATCTTCAGTAGGGTACAGGCTATCTATATCTTCAGTAGTGTACAGCCTATCTATGTCTTCAGTAGTGTCCAGCCTATCTATATCTTCAGTAGTGCACAGCCTATCTATATCTTCAGTAGTGCACAGCCTATCTATGTCTTCAGTAGTGTACAACCTATCTTCAGTAGTGTACAACCTATCTTCAGTAGGGTACAGGCTATCTATATCTTCAGTAGTGTACAGCCTATCTATGTCTTCAGTAGTGTACAGCCTATCTATGTCTTCAGTAGTGTCCAACCTATCTATATCTTCAGTAGTGCACAGCCTATCTATGTCTTCAGTAGTGTACAACCTATCTTCAGTAGGGTACAGGCTATCTATATCTTCAGTAGTGTACAGCCTATCTATGTCTTCAGTAGTGTCCAACCTATCTATATCTTCAGTAGTGCACAGCCTATCTATGTCTTCAGTAGTGTACAACCTATCTTCAGTAGGGTACAGCCTATCTATATCTTCAGTAGGGTACAGCCTATCTATGTCTTCAGTAGTGCACAGCCTATCTATGTCTTCAGTAGTGCACAGCCTATCTATGTCTTCAGTAGTGCACAGCCTATCTTCAGTAGGGTACAGCCTATCTTCAGTAGGGTACAGCCTATCTTCAGTAGGGTACAGCCTATCTTCAGTAGGGTACAGCCTATCTATATCTTCAGTAGGGTACAGCCTATCTATATCTTCAGTAGGGTACAGCCTATCTTCAGTAGTGCACAGCCTATCTATGTCTTCAGTAGTGCACAGCCTATCTTCAGTAGTGCACAGCCTATCTTCAGTAGTGCACAGCCTATCTTCAGTAGTGCACAGCCTATCTTCAGTAGTGTACAGCCTATCTTCAGTAGTGTACAGCCTATCTTCAGTAGTGTACAGCCTATCTTCAGTAGTGTACAGCCTATCTTCAGTAGTGTACAGCCTATCTTCAGTAGTGTACAGCCTATCTTCAGTAGTGTACAGCCTATCTTCAGTAGTGTACAGCCTATCTTCAGTAGTGTACAGCCTATCTTCAGTAGTGTACAGCCTATCTTCAGTAGTGTACAGCCTATCTTCAGTAGTGTACAGCCTATCTTCAGTAGTGTACAGCCTATCTTCAGTAGTGTACAGCCTATCTTCAGTAGTGTACAGCCTATCTTCAGTAGTGTACAGCCTATCTTCAGTAGTGTACAGCCTATCTTCAGTAGTGTACAGCCTATCTTCAGTAGTGTACAGCCTATCTTCAGTAGTGTACAGCCTATCTTCAGTAGTGTACAGCCTATCTTCAGTAGTGTACAGCCTATCTTCAGTAGTGTACAGCCTATCTTCAGTAGTGTACAGCCTATCTTCAGTAGTGTACAGCCTATCTTCAGTAGTGTACAGCCTATCTTCAGTAGTGTACAGCCTATCTTCAGTAGTGTACAGCCTATCTTCAGTAGTGTACAGCCTATCTTCAGTAGTGTACAGCCTATCTTCAGTAGTGTACAGCCTATCTTCAGTAGTGTACAGCCTATCTTCAGTAGTGTACAGCCTATCTTCAGTAGTGTCCAGCCTATCTATATCTTCAGTAGTGCACAACCTATCTTCAGTAGTGTACAGCCTATCTTCAGTAGTGTACAGCCTATCTTCAGTAGTGTACAGCCTATCTTCAGTAGTGTACAGCCTATCTTCAGTAGTGTACAGCCTATCTTCAGTAGTGTACAGCCTATCTTCAGTAGGGTACAGCCTATCTTCAGTAGGGTACAGCCTATCTTCAGTAGTGTACAGCCTATCTTCAGTAGTGTACAGCCTATCTTCAGTAGTGTACAGCCTATCTTCAGTAGGGTACAGCCTATCTTCAGTAGGGTACAGCCTATCTTCAGTAGGGTACAGCCTATCTTCAGTAGGGTACAGCCTATCTTCAGTAGGGTACAGCCTATCTTCAGTAGGGTACAGCCTATCTTCAGTAGGGTACAGCCTATCTTCAGTAGGGTACAGCCTATCTTCAGTAGGGTACAGCCTATCTTCAGTAGGGTACAGCCTATCTTCAGTAGGGTACAGCCTATCTTCAGTAGGGTACAGCCTATCTTCAGTAGGGTACAGCCTATCTTCAGTAGGGTACAGCCTATCTATATCTTCAGTAGGGCACAGCCTATCTTCAGTAGTGCACAGCCTATCTATATCTTCAGTAGGGCACAGCCTATCTTCAGTAGTGCACAGCCTATCTATATCTTCAGTAGGGTACAGCCTATCTTCAGTAGTGCACAGCCTATCTATATCTTCAGTAGTGCACAGCCTATCTATGTCTTCAGTAGTGCACAGCCTATCTATGTCTTCAGTAGTCCACAACCTATCTTCAGTAGTGTACAGCCTATCTATATCTTCAGTAGTGTACAGCCTATCTTCAGTAGTGCACAGCCTATCTATGTCTTCAGTAGTGCACAGCCTATCTATGTCTTCAGTAGTGCACAGCCTATCTATGTCTTCAGTAGTCCACAACCTATCTTCAGTAGTGTACAGCCTATCTATATGTTCAGTAGTGTCCAGCCTATCTATATCTTCAGTAGTGCACAACCTATCTTCAGTAGTGTACAGCCTATCTATATCTTCAGTAGTGTACAGCCTATCTTCAGTAGTGTACAGCCTATCTTCAGTAGTGTACAGCCTATCTTCAGTAGTGCACAGCCTATCTTCAGTAGTGCACAGCCTATCTTCAGTAGTGCACAGCCTATCTTCAGTAGTGTACAGCCTATCTTCAGTAGTGTACAGCCTATCTTCAGTAGTGTACAGCCTATCTTCAGTAGTGTACAGCCTATCTTCAGTAGTGTACAGCCTATCTTCAGTAGTGTCCAGCCTATCTTCAGTAGTGTCCAGCCTATCTTCAGTAGTGTCCAGCCTATCTATATCTTCAGTAGTGCACAACCTATCTTCAGTAGTGTACAGCCTATCTATATCTTCAGTAGTGTACAGCCTATCTATATCTTCAGTAGTGTACAGCCTATCTTCAGTAGTGCACAACCTATCTTCAGTAGTGCACAACCTATCTTCAGTAGTGCACAACCTATCTATATCTTCAGTAGTGTACAGCCTATCTTCAGTAGTGTACAGCCTATCTTCAGTAGTGTACAGCCTATCTTCAGTAGTGTACAGCCTATCTTCAGTAGTGTACAGCCTATCTTCAGTAGTGTACAGCCTATCTTCAGTAGTGTACAGCCTATCTTCAGTAGGGTACAGCCTATCTATATCTTCAGTAGTGTACAGCCTATCTTCAGTAGTGTACAGCCTATCTTCAGTAGTGTACAGCCTATCTTCAGTAGTGTACAGCCTATCTATGTCTTCAGTAGGGTACAGCCTATCTTCAGTAGTGTACAGCCTATCTATATCTTCAGTAGTGTACAGCCTATCTATATCTTCAGTAGTGTCCAGCCTATCTATATCTTCAGTAGTGCACAACCTATCTTCAGTAGTGTACAGCCTATCTTCAGTAGGGTACAGCCTATCTATGTCTTCAGTAGGGTACAGCCTATCTATATCTTCAGTAGTGCACAGCCTATCTATATTTTCAGTAGTGCCCAGCCTATCTATATCTTCAGTAGTGCACAGCCTATCTATATCTTCAGTAGTGCACAGCCTATCTATATCTTCAGTAGTGCACAGCCTATCTATATCTTCAGTAGTGTACAACCTATCTTCAGTAGGGTACAGGCTATCTATATCTTCAGTAGTGTACAGCCTATCTATATCTTCAGTAGTGCACAGCCTATCTATATCTTCAGTAGTGTACAGCCTATCTTCAGTAGTGTACAGCCTATCTTCAGTAGTGTACAGCCTATCTTCAGTAGGGTACAGCCTATCTTCAGTAGGGTACAGCCTATCTTCAGTAGGGTACAGCCTATCTATATCTTCAGTAGTGTACAGCCTATCTTCAGTAGTGTACAGCCTATCTTCAGTAGTGTACAGCCTATCTTCAGTAGTGTACAGCCTATCTTCAGTAGTGTACAGCCTATCTTCAGTAGTGTACAGCCTATCTATATCTTCAGTAGTGTACAGCCTATCTATATCTTCAGTAGTGTCCAGCCTATCTATATCTTCAGTAGTGCACAACCTATCTTCAGTAGTGTACAGCCTATCTTCAGTAGTGTACAGCCTATCTTCAGTAGGGTACAGCCTATCTATGTCTTCAGTAGGGTACAGCCTATCTATATCTTCAGTAGTGCACAGCCTATCTATATTTTCAGTAGTGCCCAGCCTATCTATATCTTCAGTAGTGCCCAGCCTATCTATATCTTCAGTAGTGCCCAGCCTATCTATATCTTCAGTAGTGCCCAGCCTATCTATATCTTCAGTAGTGCCCAGCCTATCTATATCTTCAGTAGTGTACAACCTATCTTCAGTAGGGTACAGGCTATCTATATCTTCAGTAGTGTACAGCCTATCTATATCTTCAGTAGTGCACAGCCTATCTATGTCTTCAGTAGTGTACAACCTATCTTCCGTAGGGTACAGCCTATCTATATCTGCAGTAGTGCC
>NW_026602547.1:0-7500 GCF_029448725.1 Salvelinus fontinalis
AAGAACAGCTCAAGGTAGGACATTTTTATTATGATAAATCGTGTTTCTGTCGAAACATTTTAGTGGCTTAGGACGCCATGTTTTTTGACGTAGCTTCGCTTGGCGCAAACTGTATTGAAAAGTAAGGATAAATTAAAAAATGTAATAACGCAATTGTATTAAGAATTAAATTGTCTATCAATCCCTGTCCACCTATATTTTTTAGTCACGTTTATGAGTATTTATGTATAAGAGTAGATCACTGTCTAAGTGGCGCAAGGACTTTTTCTTTACCAGCTTGTCTACATTTCACATTGTCTAACCATGATTTTGGTGGCTAAATATAAACATTTTCGATCAAACTGTATATGCATGTTGTAATGTGATGTTACAGGAGTGTCATCGAAGAATTCTGAGAAGGTTAGTGAAAAAATTAATATCTTTTGGCGATGTTGACTTTTATCGCTCACTTTGGCTAGAATCAATGCTGGGCTGCTAATTGCTATGTGCTAAGCTAATATAACGATTTATTGTGTTTTCGCTGTAAGACACTTAGAAAATCTGAAATATTGTCTGTATTCACAGGATCTGTGTCTTTCGATTCGTGTATGCTGTGTATTTTACGAAATGTTTGATGATTAGTAGTTAGGTAAACACGTTGCTCATTGTAATTATTCTAGTCCATTTGTGATGGTGGGTGCAGTTGTAAACTATGAAGTCTACCTGAAATATGCACTTTTTTCTAACAAAACCTATCCCATACCATAAATATGTTATCAGACTGTCATCTAATGAGTTTTTTTGTTGGTTAGGGGCTATAAATATCTTAGTTTAGCCGAATTGGTGATGGCTACTGGTGTTGGTGGACAAATAAAAGATGGTGGAATATGCTAATGTGTTTTTAGGTAATAGATGTACATCTTTACATATTGTGTCTTCCCTGTAAAACATTTTAAAAATCGGAAATGTTGACTGGATTCATAAGATCTGTGTCTTTCATTAGCTGTATTGGACTTTAATGTGTGAAAGTTAAATATTTAAAAAAAATATTTTTTTTGAATTTCGCGGCACTGGTTTTTCAGTGGGGGGGGGGGGGGTGTGCCGCTAGCGCCACGCTGATCCTAGACAGGTTAAAGATTAAATATTTCCACTGGTCGCCCCAGGTTCATGAAAGATTAAACATTTCCACTGGTCGCCCCCAGGCTCATTAAAGATGAAACATTTCCACTGGTCGCCCCCAGGTTCATTAAAGATTAAACATTTCCACTGGTCGCCCCCAGGCTCATTAAAGATTAAATATTTCCACTGGTCGCCCCAGGCTCATTAAAGATTAAACATTTCCACTGGTCGCCCCCAGGCTCATTAAAGATTAAACATTTCCACTGGTCGCCCCAGGTTCATGAAAGATTAAACATTTCCACTGGTCGCCCCAGGTTAATTAAAGGTGAAACGTTTCCACTGGTCGCCCCCAGGCTCATTAAAGGTGAAACGTCGCTGCTGGTCGCCCCCAGGCTCATTAAAGGTGAAACGTTTCCACTGGTCGCCCCCAGGCTCATTAAAGGTGAAACGTCGCTGCTGGTCGCCCCCAGGCTCATTAAAGGTGAAACGTAGCTGCTGGTCGCCCCCAGGCTCATTAAAGGTGAAACGTCGCTGCTGGTCGCCCCCAGGCTCATTAAAGGTGAAACGTAGCTGCTGGTCGCCCCCAGGCTCATTAAAGGTGAAACATCGCTGCTGGTCGCCCCCAGGCTCATTAAAGGTGAAACGTTTCCACTGGTCGCCCCCAGGCTCATTAAAGGTGAAACGTCGCTGCTGGTCGCCCCCAGGCTCATTAAAGGTGAAACGTAGCTGCTGGTCGCCCCCAGGCTCATTAAAGGTGAAACGTAGCTGCTGGTCGCCCCCAGGCTCATTAAAGGTGAAACATCGCTGCTGGTCGCCCCCAGGCTCATTAAAGATTAAACATTTCCACTGGTCGCCCCCAGGCTCATTAAAGGTGAAACATCGCTGCTGGTCGCCCCCAGGCTCATTAAAGGTGAAACGTCGCTGCTGGTCGCCCCCAGGCTCATTAAAGGTGAAACGTAGCTGCTGGTTGCCCCCAGGCTCATTAAAGGTGAAACATCGCTGCTGGTCGCCCCCAGGCTCATTAAAGATTAAACATTTCCACTGGTCGCCCCCAGGCTCATTAAAGGTGAAACGTCGCTGCTGGTCGCCCCCAGGCTCATTAAAGGTGAAACATCGCTGCTGGTCGCCCCCAGGCTCATTAAAGGTGAAACATCGCTGCTGGTCGCCCCCAGGCTCATTAAAGATTAAACATTTCCACTGGTCGCCCCTAGGCTCATTAAAGGTGAAACGTAGCTGCTGGTCTCCCCCAGGCTCATTAAAGGTGAAACGTCGCTGCTGGTCGCCCCCAGGCTCATTAAAGGTGAAACGTAGCTGCTGGTCGCCCCCAGGCTCATTAAAGGTGAAACATCGCTGCTGGTCGCCCCCAGGCTCATTAAAGATTAAACATTTCCACTGGTCACCCCAGGCTCATTAAAGGTGAAACATCGCTGCTGGTCGCCCCCAGGCTCATTAAAGGTGAAACATCGCTGCTGGTCGCCCCCAGGCTTATTAAAGGTGAAACGTCGCCGCTGGTTGCCCCCCAGGCTCATTAAAGGTGAAACATCGCTGCTGGTCGCCCCCAGGCTCATTAAAGGTGAAACGTCGCTGCTGGTCTCCCCAGGCTCATTAAAGGTGAAACGTCGCCGCTGGTCGCCCCCAGGCTCATTAAAGGTGAAACATCGCAGCTGGTCGCCCCCAGGCTCATTAAAGGTGAAACATCGCTGCTCGTCGCCCCCAGGCTCATTAAAGGTGAAACGTCGCTGCTGGTCTCCCCCAGGCTCATTAAAGGTGAAACGTCGCTGCTGGTCTCCCCAGGCTCATTAAAAGTGAAACGTCGCTGCTGGTCGCCCCCAGGCTCATTAAAGGTGAAACGTTTCCACTGGTCGCCCCCAGGCTCATTAATGATGAAACGTCGCTGCTGGTCGCCCCCCAGGCTCATTAAAGGTGAAATGTCGCTGCTGGTCGCCCCCAGGCTCATTAAAGATGAAATGTCGCTGCTGGTCGCCCCCAGGCTCATTAAAGATGAAATGTCGCTGCTGGTCGCCCCAGGCTCATTAAAGATGAAATGTCGCTGCTGGTCGCCCCCAGGCTCATTAAAGATGAAATGTCGCTGCTGGTCTCCCCCAGGCTCATTTGTTATTGTTTTAGTTTTGTTTTTGAGAAGAGGGAGGAGCATCGTGGTACATATTCTGCTGTTCTATTGTGATATCATCAGGGGGAAATGAAGTTTCAGGAAGCGTCTTTGTCGTTGTAATATCTCAAGCGGACATGGCAGCTTCACCGCTACAGATACAGGCTGTAACCCAGACTCTTAACACCACTAAGTACATCTCATTTACATCATTTGTGATGATGAAATATCAAACTATGGGGGGGGGGGGGGTATAAAAAAAAAACAGGCAAGACATCATGTAAACAAACGCAGGCAAGATATCATGTAAACAAACGCAGGCAAGACATCATGTAAACAAACGCAGGCAAGACATCATGTAAACAAACGCAGGCAAGACATCATGTAAACAAACGCAGGCAAGACATCATGTAAACAAATGCAGGCAAGACATCATGTAAACAAACGCAGGCAAACGTAAACAATAGTCCTGTACTAACCCCTCCACCATGACCCCTCCACCATGACCCTGACTCCACCCTGACCCCTCCACCATGACACCTCCACCCTAACCCCTCCACCATGACCCCTCCACCCTGACCCCTCCACCATGACCCCTCCACCCTGACCCCTCCACCATGACCCCTCCACCCTGACCCCTCCACCCTGACCCCTCCACCATGACCCCTCCTCCATGACCCCTCCTCCATGACCTCTCCACCATGACCCCTCCACCATGACCCCTCCATCCTGACCCCTCCACCATGACCCCTCCTCCATGACCCCTCCACCCTGACCCCTCCACCCTGACCCCTCCAGCCTGACCCCTCCACCCTGACCCTTCCACCATGACCCCTCCACCATGACCCCTCAACCCTGACCCCTCAAA
This sequence comes from Salvelinus fontinalis, assembly GCF_029448725.1. Taxonomy (NCBI): domain Eukaryota; kingdom Metazoa; phylum Chordata; class Actinopteri; order Salmoniformes; family Salmonidae; genus Salvelinus; species Salvelinus fontinalis. The sequence continues at coordinate 4,077 of NW_026602547.1, forward strand.
CCTGACCCCTCCAACCTGACCCCTCCACCATGACCCCTCCACCATGACCCCTCCACCCTAAACCCTCCACCCTAACCCCTCCATGACCCCTCCACCCTGACCCTTCCACCATGACCCCTACACCCTGACCCCTCCACCCTGACCCCTACACCCTGACCCCTACACCCTGACCCCTCCACCCTAACCCCTCCACCCTAACCCCTCCATGACCCCTCCACCCTGACCCCTCAACCCTAACCCCTACACCCTGACCCCTCCACCCTGACCCCTCCACCCTAACCCCTACACCCTGACCCCTCCACCATGACCCCTCCACCCTAACCCCTCCACCATGACCCCTCCACCATGACCCCTCCACCCTAACCCCTCCACCATGACCCCTCCACCCTGACCCCTCCACCATGACCCTGACTCCACCCTGACCCCTCCACCATGACCCCTCCACCCTAACCGCTCCACCCTGACCCCTCCACCTGACCCCTCCACCATGACCGCTCCACCCTGACCCCTCCACCTGACCCCTCCACCATGACCCCTCCTCCATGACCCCTCCTCCATGACCCCTCCACCATGACCCCTCCACCATGACCCCTCCACCCTGACCCCTCCACCATGACCCCTCCTCCCTGACCCCTCCACCCTGACCCCTCCACCCTGACCCCTCCACCCTGACCCCTCCACCCTAACCCCTCCACCCTGACCCCTCCAGGCTGACCCCTCCACCCTAACCCCTCCACCATGACCCCTCCACCATGACCCCTCCACCCTGACCCTTCCACCATGACCCCTCCACCATGACCCCTCAACCCTGAACCCTCAACCCTGACCCCTCCAACCTGACCCCTCCACCATGACCCCTCCACCATGACCCCTCCACCCTAAACCCTCCACCCTAACCCCTCCATGACCCCTCCACCCTGACCTCTCCACCCTAACCCCTCCACCCTGACCCCTCCAGGCTGACCCCTCCACCCTGACCCCTCCACCCTGACCCCTCCACCCTGACCCCTACACCATGACCCCTCCTCCATGACCCCTCCACCCTGACCCCTCCAACATGACCCTGACTCCACCCTGACTACTCCACCATAACCCCTCCACCCTGACCCCTACACCATGACCCCTCCACCATAACCCCTCCACCCTAACCCTTCCACCATGACCCCTCCACCCTGACCCCTCCACCCTGACCCCTACACCATGACCCCTCCTCCATGACCCCTCCACCCTGACCCCTCCAACATGACCCTGACTCCACCCTGACTACTCCACCATAACCCCTCCACCCTAACCCCTCCATGACCCCTCCACCCTGACCCCTCCACCATAACCCCTCCACCCTAACCCCTCCACCATGACCCTGACTCCACCCTGACCCCTCCACCATGACCCCTCCACCATGACCCTGACTCCACCATGACCCCTCTACCCTAACCCCTCCACCATGACCCCTCCACCATGACCCCTCCACCATGACCCTGACTCCACCCTGACCCCTCCACCAAGACCCCTCCACCCTAACCCCTCCACCCTAACCCCTCCACCCTAACCCCTCCACCATGACCCCTCCACCATGACCCTGACTCCACCCTGACCCCTCCACCCTGACCCCTCCACCATGACCCCTCCACCCTGACCCCTCCACCCTGACCCCTCCACCATGACCCCTCCACCATGACCCCTCCACCATGACCCCTCCTCCATGACCCCTCCTCCATGACCTCTCCACCATGACCCCTCCACACAGACCCCTCCATCCTGACCCCTCCACCATGACCCCTCCTCCATGACCCCTCCACCCTGACCCCTCCACCCTAACCCCTCCACCCTAACCCCTCCACCCTAACCCCTCCAGCCTGACCCCTCCACCCTAACCCCTCCACCATGACCCCTCCACCATGACCCCTCCACCATGACCCTTCCACCCTGACCCTTCCACCATGACCCCTCCACCATGACCACTCAACCCTGACCCCTCCAACCTGACCCCTCCACCCTGACCCCTCAAACCTGACCCCTCAAACCTGACCCCTCCAACCTGACCCCTCCACCCTGACCCCTCCACCCTGACCCCTCCACCAAGACCCCTCCACCCTGACCCCTCCACCCTGACCCCTCCACCAAGACCCCTCCACCCTAACCCCTCCACCCTAACCCCTCCACCCTAACCCCTCCAGCCTGACCCCTCCACCCTAACCCCTCCACCATGACCCCTCCTCCATGACCCCTCCTCCATGACCCCTCCACCATGACCCCTCCACCATGACCCCTCCTCCATGACCCCTCCACCCTGACCCCTCCACCCTGACCCCTCCACCCTAACCCCTCCAAACTCACCCCTCCACCCTGACCCCTCCAGGCTGACCCCTCCACCCTAACCCCTCCAACATGACCCCTCCACCATGACCCCTCCACCCTGACCCTTCCACCATGACCCCTCCACCATGACCCCTCCACCATGACCCCTCAACCCTGACCCCTCAACCCTGACCCCTCCAACCTGACCCCTCCACCATGACCCCTCCACCATGACCCCTCCACCCTAAACCCTCCACCCTAAACCCTCCACCATGACCCCTCAACCCTGACCCCTCAACCCTGACCCCTCCAACCTGACCCCTCCACCATGACCCCTCCACCATGACCCCTCCACCCTAAACCCTCCACCCTAACCCCTCCCTGACCCCTCCACCCTGACCCCTCCACCCTGACCCCTCCACCCTAACCCCTACACCCTGACCCCTCCACCATGACCCCTCCACCCTGACCCTTCCACCATGACCCCTCCACCCTGACCCCTCCACCCTGACCCCTCCACCATGACCCCTCCACCATGACCCCTCCAGCCTGACCCCTCCACCATGACCCCTCAACCCTGACCCCTCCACCCTGACCCCTCCAACCTGACCCCTCCACCATGACCCCTCCACCCTGACCCCTCCACCCTGACCCCTCCAACCTGACCCCGACACCCTCTCTCCTCCCCGAAACTCTGACCCCTCCACCATGACCCCTCCACTCTGACCCCTCCACCATGACCCCTCCACCCTGACCCCGACACCATGACCCCTCCACCCTGACCCCGACACCCTCTCTCCTCCCCGAAACTATGACCCCTCCACCCTGACCCCTCCACCATGACCCCTCCACGCTGACCCCTCCACCCTGACCCCTCCACCATGACCCCTCCACCCTGACCCCTCAACCATGACCCCTCCACCATGACCCCTCAACCCTGACCCCTCCACCCTGACCTCTCCACCATGACCCCTCCACCCTGACCCCTCCACCATGACCCCTCCACCCTGACCCCTCCACCATGACCCCTCAACCCTGACCCCTCCACCCTGACCTCTCCACCATGACCTCTCCACCCTGACCCCTCCACACTGACCCCTCCACCCTAACCCCTCCACCGATACCC
>NW_026602547.1:10000-15297 GCF_029448725.1 Salvelinus fontinalis
AAGGGATTCTACGGTTCACGCTACTACGACGGCATGATGTGTGCAGGTACATACAACATTTTTCAATTCAACTCCTCTGTTGGTTCTTTAGATTCTAACAATGGTAAAGGAAGGAATGGATTATATTTGACCATTTTGAAATACATTTTAAAAAAATCAACAATAACTATTTATACTGAATTAACTCCCTCTCTGACTATTTATACTGAATTAACTCTCTCTCTGACTAAGTATACTGAATTAACTCTCTGACTATTTATACTGAATTAACTCCCTCTCTCTGACTATTTATACTGAATTAACTCTCTCTCTCTGACTATTTATACTGAATTAACTCTCTGACTATTTATACTGAATTAACTCTCTGACTAATTATACTGAATTAACTCTCTCTCTGACTATTTATACTGAATTAACTCTCTGACTATTTATACTGAATTAACTCCCTCTGGCTATTTATACTGAATTAACTCTCTGACTATTTATACTGAATTAACTCTCTGACTATTTATACTGAATTAACTCCCTCTGGCTATTTATACTGAATTAACTCTCTCTTTGACTATTTATACTGATTTAACTCTCTCTTTGACTATTTATACTGAATTAACTCTCTGACTATTTATACTGAATTAACTCTCTCTTTGACAATTTATACTGAATTAACTATCTGACTATTTATACTGAATTAACTCTCTCTTTGACTATTTATACTGAATTAACTCTCTGACTATTTATACTGAATTAACTCTCTGACTATTTATACTGAATTAACTCCCTCTCTGACTATTTATACTGAATTAACTCTCTCTCTTTGACTATTTATACTGAATTAACTCTCTCTCTCTGACTATTTATACTGAATTAACTCTCTCTCTCTTGACTATTTATACTGAATTAACTCTCTGACTATTTATACTAAATTAACTCTGTCTTTGGCTATTTATACTGAATTAACTATCTGACTATTTATACTGAATTAACTCTCTGACTATTTATACTGAAATAACTCTCTCTCTCTGACTATTTATACTGAATTAACTTTCTCTTTGAATATTTATACTGAATGAACTATCTGACTATTTTTACTGAATTAACTCTCTCTCTCTGTCTATTTATACTGAATTAACTCCCTCTCTCTGACTATTTGTACTGAATTAACTCTCTCTCTCTGACTATTTATACTGAATTAACTCTATCTCTGACTATTTATACTTTATTAACTCTCTGACTATTTATACTGAATTAACTCCCTCTGGCTATTTATACTGAATTAACTCTCTTTGACTATTTATACTGATTTAACTCTCTCTTTGACTATTTATACTGAATTAACTCTCTGACTATTTATACTGAATTAACTCTCTTTGACTATTTATACTGAATTAACTATCTGACTATTTATACTGAATTAACTCTCTGACTATTTATACTGAATTAACTATCTGACTATTTATACTGAATTAACTCTCTCTTTGACTATTTATACTGAATTAACTATCTGACTATTTATACTGAATTAACTCTCTCTTTGACTATTTATACTGAATTAACTCTCTGACTATTTATACTGAATTAACTCTCTCTCTGACTATTTACACTGAATTAACTCTCTGACTATTTATACTGAATTAACTCTCTCTTTGACTATTTATACTGAATTAACTCTCTGACTATTTATACTGAATTAACTCTCTCTGACTATTTATACTGAATTAACTCTCTGACTATTTATACTGAATTAACTCTCTGACTATTTATACTGAAATAACTCTCTCTCTCTGACTATTTATACTGAATTAACTTTCTCTTTGACTATTTATACTGAATTAACTATCTGACTATTTATACTGAATTAACTCTCTGACTATTTTTACTGAATTAACTCCCTCTCTCTGACTATTTATACTGAATTAACTCTCTCTCTCTGACTATTTATACTGAATTAACTCTCTCTCTCTGACTATTTATACTGAATTAACTCTCTCTCTCTGACTATTTATACTGAATTAACTCTCTGACTATTTATCCTGAATTAACTCTCTGACTATTTATACTGAATTAACTCTCTCTCTCTGTCTATTTATACTGAATTAACTCTCTCTCTCTGACTATTTATACTGAATTAACTCTCTCTCTCTGACTATTTATACTGAATTAACTCCCTCTCTCTGACTATTTATACTGAATTAACTCTCTACGACTATTTATACTGAATTAACTCTCTGACTATTTATACTGAATTAACTCTCTCTCTGACGATTTATACTGAATTAACTCTCTGACTATTTATACTGAATTAACTCTCTGACTATTTATACTGAATTAACTCTCTCTTTGACTATTTATACTGAATTAACTCTCTCTCTCTGACTATATATACTGAATTAACTCTTTGACTATTTATACTGAATTAACTCTGACTATTTATACTGAATTAACTCTCTCTCTCTGACTATTTATACTGAATTAACTCCCTCTCTCTGACTATTTATACTGAATTAACTCTCTTTGACTATTTATACTGAATGAACTATCTGACTATTTTTACTGAATTAACTCTCTCTCACTGTCTATTTATACTGAATTAACTCCCTCTCTCTGACTATTTTTACTGAATTAATTCTCTCTCTCTGACTATTTATACTGAATTAACTCTATCTCTGACTATTTATACTGAATTAACTCTCTGACTATTTATACAGAATTAACTCCCTCTGGCTATTTATACTGAAATAACTCTCTTTGACTATTTATACTGATTTAACTCTCTCTTTGACTATTTATACTGAATTAACTCTCTGACTATTTATACTGAATTTACTCTCTCTTTGACTATTTATACTGAATTAACTCTCTGACTATTTATACTGAATTAACTCTCTCTTTGACTATTTATACTGAATTAACTCTCTGACTATTTATACTGAATTAACTCTCTGACTATTTATACTGAATTAACTCTCTCTCTTTGACTATTTATACTGAATTAACTCTCTCTCTCTGACTATTTATACTGAATTAACTCTCTCTCTCTGACTATTTATACTAAATTAACTCCCTCTTTGGCTATTTATACTGAATTAACTATCTGACTATTTATACTGAATTAACTCTCTGACTATTTATACTGAATTAACTCTCTCTTTGACTATTTATACTGAATTAACTATCTGACTATTTATACTGAATTAACTCTCTCTTTGACTATTTATACTGAATTAACTATCTGACTATTTATACTGAATTAACTCCCTCTCTGACTATTTATACTGAATTAACTCTCTCTCTGACTATTTATACTGAATTAACTCTCTCTCTGACTATTTATACTGAATTAACTCTCTGACTATTTATACTAAATTAACTCTCTCTCTCTGACTATTTATACTGAATTAACTCTCTGACTATTTATACTGAAATAACGCTCTCTCTCTGACTATGTATACTGAATTAACTTTCTCTTTGACTATTTATACTGAATTAACTTTCTCTTTGACTATTTATACTGAATTAACTCTCTGACTATTTATACTGAATTAACTCTCTGACTATTTATACTGAATTAACTCTCTCTCTCTGTCTATTTATACTGAATTAACTCCCTCTCTCTGACTATTTATACTGAATTAACTCTCTCTCTGACTATTTATACTGAATTAACTCTCTCTCTCTGACTATTTATACTGAATTAACTCTCTGACTATTTATCCTGAATTAACTCTCTGACTATTTATACTGAAATAACTCTCTCTCTCTGACTATTTATACTGAATTAACTTTCTCTTTGACTATTTATACTGAATTAACTATCTGACTATTTATACTGAATTAACTCTCTGACTATTTATACTGAATTAACTCTCTCTCTCTGTCTATTTATACTGAATTAACTCCCTCTCTCTGACTATTTATACTGAATTAACTCTCTCTCTCTGACTATTTATACTGAATTAACTCTCTGACTATTTATACTGAATTAACTCTCTCTCTCTGTCTATTTATACTGAATTAACTCCCTCTCTCTGACTATTTATCCTGAATTAACTCTCTGACTATTTATACTGAAATAACTCTCTCTCTCTGACTATTTATACTGAATTAACTCTCTCTTTGACTATTTATACTGAATTAACTCTCTGACTATTTATACTGAATTAACTCTCTCTGTCTATTTATACTGAATTAACTCTCTCTCTGACTATTTATACTGAATTAACTCCCTCTCTGACTATTTATACTGAATTAACTCTCTCTCTGACTATTTATACTGAATTAACTCTCTCTCTCTGACTATTTATACTGAATTAACTCTCTGACTATTTATACTGAAATAACTCTCTCTCTCTGACTATTTATACTGAATTAACTTTCTCTTTGACTATTTATACTGAATTAACTATCTGACTATTTATACTGAATTAACTCTCTGACTATTCATACTGAATTAACTCTCTCTCTCTGTCTATTTATACTGAATTAACTCCCTCTCTCTGACTATTTATACTGAATTAACTCTCTCTCTCTGACTATTTATACTGAATTAACTCTCTGACTATTTATACTGAATTAACTCTCTGACTATTTATACTGAAATAACTCTCTCTCTCTGAATATTTATACTGAATTAACTCTCTCTCTCTGACTATTTATACTGAATTAACTCTCTGACAATTTATACTGAATTAACTCTCTCTGACTATTTATACTGAAATAACTCTCTCTCTCTGACTATTTATACTGAATTAACTCTCTGACTATTTATACTAAATTAACTCTCTCTTTGGCTATTTATACTGAATTAACTCTCTGACTATTAATACTGAATTAACTCTCTCTTTGACTATTTATACTGAATTAACTATCTGACTATTTATACTGAATTAACTCTCTCTTTGACTATTTATACTGAATTAACTATCTGACTATTTATACTGAATTAACTCTCTCTCTCTGACTATTTATACTGAATTAACTCTCTGACTATTTATACTGAATTAACTCTCTCTTTGACTATTTATACTGAATTAACTCTCTGACTATTTATACCGAATTAACTCTCTCTGTCTATTTATACTGAATTAACTCTCTCTCTGACTATTTATACTGAATTAACTCCCTCTCTGACTATTTATACTGAATTAACTCTCTCTCTGACTATTTATACTGAATTAACTCTCTCTCTCTGACTATTTATACTGAATTAACTCTCTGACTATTTATACTGAATTAACTCTCTCTCTCTGACTATTTATACTGAATTAACTTTCTCTTTGACTATTTATACTGAATTAACT
>NW_026602548.1:0-15289 GCF_029448725.1 Salvelinus fontinalis
CAATCTACAGGTCAGTCAGCACCTCCTCTTCTCTCCAATCTACAGGTCAGTCAGATCTGTATGTGATGATGTGTGTGTGCTGATGTGTGAGTCTGGGGCAGGTCTGCTATGAATAGCCCTCATGTGTCGTGAATCCCTCTATCCACCCTGGAGCAGCCTGAATCCATCCCTGAATCACTGAGCAGCCTGAATCCACCCTGGATCACTGAGCAGCCTGAATCCACCCTGGATCACTGAGCAGCCTGAATCCACCCTGGATCACTGAGCAGCCTGAATCCACCCAGTATCCCTGAGCAGCCTGAATCCACCCTGGATCACTGAGCAGCCTGAATCCATCCCTGGATCACTGAGCAGCCTGAATCCACCATGGATCACTGAGCAGCCTGAATCCACCCTAGATCACTGAGCAGCCTGAATCCACCCTGGATCACTGAGCAGCCTGAATCCTACTGGATCTCTGAGCAGCCTGAATCCACCTTGGATCACTGAGCAGCCTGAATCCACCCTGGATCACTGAGCAGCCTGAATCCACCCTGGATCACTGAGCAGCCTGAATCCACCCTGTATCACTGAGCAGCCTGAATCCACCCTGGATCTCTGAGCAGCCTGAATCCACCCTGGATCTCTGAGCAGCCTGAATCCACCCTGTATCACTGAACAGCCTGAATCCACCCTGGATCACTGAGCAGCCTGAATCCACCCAGTATCCCTGAGCAGCCTGAATCCACCCTGGATCACTGAGCAGCCTGAATCCATCCCTGGATCACTGAGCAGCCTGAATCCACCCTGGATCACTGAGCAGCCTGAATCCACCCTAGATCACTGAGCAGCCTGAATCCACCCTGGATCACTGAGCAGCCTGAATCCATCCTGGATCACTGAGCAGCCTGAATCCTACTGGATCTCTGAGCAGCCTGAATCCACCTTGGATCACTGAGCAGCCTGAATCCACCCTGGATCACTGAGCAGCCTGAATCCACCCTGGATCACTGAGCAGCCTGAATCCACCCTGTATCACTGAGCAGCCTGAATCCACCCTGGATCTCTGAGCAGCCTGAATCCACCCTGGATCACTGAGCAGCCTGAATCCACCCAGTATCCCTGAGCAGCCTGAATCCACCCTGGATCACTGAGCAGCCTGAATCCATCCCTGGATCACTGAGCAGCCTGAATCCACCCTGGATCACTGAGCAGCCTGAATCCACCCTAGATCACTGAGCAGCCTGAATCCACCCTGGATCACTGAGCAGCCTGAATCCATCCTGGATCACTGAGCAGCCTGAATCCTACTGGATCTCTGAGCAGCCTGAATCCACCTTGGATCACTGAGCAGCCTGAATCCACCCTGGATCACTGAGCAGCCTGAATCCACCCTGGATCACTGAGCAGCCTGAATCCACCCTGGATCTCTGAGCAGCCTGAATCCACCCTGGATCTCTGAGCAGCCTGAATCCACCCTGGATCTCTGAGCAGCCTGAATCCACCCTGTATCACTGAGCAGCCTGAATCCACCCTGTATCACTGAGCAGCCTGAATCCACCCTGGATCACTGAGCAGCCTGAATCCATCCCTGGATCACTGAGCAGCCTGAATCCATCCCTGGATCACTGAGCAGCCTGAATCCATCCCTGGATCACTGAGCAGCCTGAATCCATCCCTGAATCACTGAGCAGCCTGAATCCACCCTGGATCACTGAGCAGCCTGAATCCACCCTGGATCACTGAGCAGCCTGAATCCACCTTGGATCACTGAGCAGCCTGAATCCATCCCTGGATCACTGAGCAGCCTGAATCCACCCTGGATCACTGAGCAGCCTGAATCCACCCTGGATCACTGAGCAGCCTGAATCCACCTTGGATCACTGAGCAGCCTGAATCCACTCTGAATCACTGAGCAGCCTGAATCCATCCTGGATCACTGAGCAGCCTGAATCCACCCTGGATCACTGAGCAGCCTGAATCCACCCTGGATCACTGAGCAGCCTGAATCCACCCTGGATCACTGAGCAGCCTGAATCCACCCTGGATCACTGAGCAGCCTGAATCTACCCTGTATCACTGAGCAGCCTGAATCTACTCTCTATGCACCCTGGAAGAGCCTGAATCCACCCTGGATCACTGAGCTGCCTGACCCCCAAGCCATAAGACTGCTGAACAATTCATAAAATGGCCACCGGACTATTATATTGACCCCTCCCTTTTGTACACTGCTGCTACTCGCTGTTTATTATCTATGCATAGTCACTTCACCCCTACCTACATGTACAAATGACCTCTAGCCTGTACACCCGCACACTGACTCGGTTCCGGTACCCCCTGTATAGAGCCTCGTTATTGTTATTTTATTGTGTTACATTTTATTATTTCTTACTTTAGTTTATTTGGTAAATATTTTCTTAGTTCTTCTTGAACTGCACTGTTGCTTAAGGGCTTGTAAGTCAGCATTTCACGGTAAAGTCTACACTTGTTGTATTCGGCGCATGTGACAATAACATTAGATTTGAATCCACCCTGGATCACTGAGCAGCCAAGAGGGTTATTATCACACACACCATCATCTCACACACACACACACACCATCATCTCTCACACACACACACACACCATGATCTCTCACACACACACCATCATCTCACACACACACACACACACACACACACACACACACCATCATCTCTCACACACACACCATCATCTCTCACACACACACCATCATCTCTCACACACACACCATCATCTCACACACACACCATCATCTCACACACACACTTCACACACCATCATCTCACACACACACACCATCATCTCTCACACACACACTTCACACACCATCATCTCACACACACACACCACACACCATCATCTCTCACACACACACCATCATCTCTCACACACACACACCATCATCTCTCACACACACACACCATCATCTCTCACACACACACACCATCATCTCTCACACACACTTCACACACCATCATCTCACACACACACACACACACACACACACACACACACACACACACACACACACACCATCATCTCTCACACACACACCATCATCTCTCACACACACACCATCATCTCTCACACACACCATCATCTCTCACACACACTTCACACACCATCATCTCACACACACTTCACACACCATCATCTCACACACACACACACACACCATCATCTCACACACACACACCATCATCTCTCACACACACTTCACACACCATCATCTCACACACACACACCATCTCACACACACACCATCTCACACACACACCATCTCTCACACACACACCATCTCTCACACACACACCATCTCTCACCCCCCCCCCCCCCCTGCCGTCTTCACCCAAAACATTCAGGTATAAGGATTATCCGTTCTGTTTGAGAAACACACATCTAACAAGCTTCAGATGTTGGAGATTGTATTGAAACTGCAAGACTTGAAGTCTCTAGGAAATGAGAGGAGGACATTCCACCGCTCTGACACATGACCCCATGGCTGGTTGACCTTACATGACCCCCTGTGGTTTACAGTGCACTGTGGTCTGACAGAAACTCTGAGCCTGTTGGTATCTAGAATGCACTGTGGTCAGGTCTGATAGAAACTGTCTCTGAGTCTGTTGGTATCTAGAATGCACTGTGGTCAGGTCTGATAGAAACTGTCTCTGAGCCTGTTGGTATCTAGAATGCACTGTGGTCAGGTCCGTTTACAACAGGCTCTGAGCCTGTTGGTATCTAGAATGCACTGTGGTCAGGTCTGATAGAAACTGTCTCTGAGTCTGTTGGTATCTAGAATGCACTGTGGTCAGGTCTGATAGAAACTGTCTCTGAGTCTGTTGGTATCTAGAATGCACTGTGGTCAGGTCTGATAGAAACTGTCTCTGAGTCTGTTGGTATCTAGAATGCACTGTGGTCAGGTCTGATAGAAACTGTCTCTGAGTCTGTTGGTATCTAGAATGCACTGTGGTCAGGTCTGATAGAAACTGTCTCTGAGCCTGTTGGTATCTAGAATGCACTGTGGTCAGGTCTGATAGAAACTGTCTCTGAGCCTGTTGGTATCTAGAATGCACTGTGGTCAGGTCTGATAGAAACTGTCTCTGAGCCTGTTGGTATCTAGAATGCACTGTGGTCAGGTCTGATAGAAACTGTCTCTGAGCCTGTTGGTATCTAGAATGCACTGTGGTCAGGTCTGATAGAAACTGTCTCTGAGCCTGTTGGTATCTAGAATGCACTGTGGTCAGGTCTGATAGAAACTGTCTCTGAGCCTGTTGGTATCTAGAATGCACTGTGGTCAGGTCTGATAGAAACTGTCTCTGAGCCTGTTGGTATCTAGAATGCACTGTGGTCAGGTCTGATAGAAACTGTCTCTGAGCCTGTTGGTATCTAGAATGCACTGTGGTCAGGTCTGATAGAAACTGTCTCTGAGCCTGTTGGTATCTAGAATGCACTGTGGTCAGGTCTGATAGAAACTGTCTCTGAGCCTGTTGGTATCTAGAATGCACTGTGGTCAGGTCTGATAGAAACTGTCTCTGAGCCTGTTGGTATCTAGAATGCACTGTGGTCAGGTCTGATAGAAACTGTCTCTGAGCCTGTTGGTATCTAGAATGCACTGTGGTCAGGTCTGATAGAAACTGTCTCTGAGCCTGTTGGTATCTAGAATGCACTGTGGTCAGGTCTGATAGAAACTGTCTCTGAGCCTGTTGGTATCTAGAATGCACTGTGGTCAGGTCCTATAACAACAGGCTCAGAGACAGTTTCTATCTAGAAGCCATCAGACTGCTTAAACACTTGGATCTGCCCACCTGCACCGACTCCTCACCTTTCACACACTCAGTCACTGGCATTCACTCCACATTACTGGCCTGTATGACCGAGTGACAAGAAGGAAGCCCGTGTTGAATAATCCACTTCAAAATCAGACATTCTGTTTGCAACGAGGCTGATAAGTGATGCTTCAAGACAACACGGCAAAGACGGTAACTTTTTTGCCCGATAATGTTCGTACCATGTTTTGTGCTGCTACCATGTTGTGTTGCTACCATGCTGTTGTCATGTTGTGTTGCTACCATGTTGTGTTGCTACCATGTTGTGTTGCTACCATGTTGTTGTCATGTGTTTCTACCATGCTGTGTTGCTACCATGTTGTTGTCATGCTGTGTTGCTACCATGTTGTTGTCATGTTGTGTTGCTACCATGTTGTGTTGCTACCATGTTGTTGTCATGCTGTGTTGCTACCATGTTGTTGTCATGCTGTGTTGCTACCATGCTGTTGTCATGTTGTGTTGCTACCATGTTGTGTTGCTACCATGTTGTGTTGCTACCATGTTGTTGTCATGTGTTTCTACCATGTTGTGTTGCTACCATGTTGTGTTGCTACCATGCTGTTGTCATGTTGTGTTGCTACCATGTTGTTGTCATGTGTTTCTACCATGTTGTTGTCATGTTGTGTTGCTACCATGTTGTTGTCATGTTGTGTTACTACCATGTTGTTGTCATGTGTTGCTACCATGTTGTTGTCATGTTGTGTTGCTACCATGTTGTGTTACTACCATGCTGTGTTGCTACCATGTTGTTGTCATGTGTTGCTACCATGTTGTTGTCATGTTGTGTTGCTACCATGTTGTTGTCATGTTGTGTTACTACCATGTTGTTGTCATGTGTTGCTACCATGTTGTTGTCATGTTGTGTTGCTACCATGTTGTGTTGCTACCATGTTGTGTTGTCATGTTGTGTTGCTACCATGCTGTGTTGTCATGTTGTGTTGCTACCATGCTGTTGTCATGTTGTGTTGCTACCATGTTGCCATGTTGTGTTGCTACCATGCTGTGTTGTCATGTTGTGTTGCTACCATGTTGTTGTCATGTTGTGTTGCTACCATGTTGTTGTCATGTGTTGCTACCATGTTGTTGTCATGTTGTGTTGCTACCATGTTGTGTTGCTACCATGTTGTGTTGTCATGTTGTGTTGCTACCATGTTGTTGTCATGTTGTGTTGCTACCATGTTGTTGTCATGTGGTGCTGCTACCATGTTGTGTTGCTACCATGTTGCGTTGTCATGTTGTGTTGCTACCATGTTGTTGTCATGTTGTGTTGCTACCATGTTGTTGTCATGTGTTGCTACCATGTTGTTGTCATGTTGTGTTGCTACCATGCTGTTGTCATGTTGTGTTGCTACCATGCTGTTGTCATGTTGTGTTGCTACCATGTTGTGTTGCTACCATGTTGTGTTGTCATGTTGTGTTGCTACCATGTTGTTGTCATGTTATGTTGCTACCATGTTGTTGTCATGTTGTGTTGCTACCATGTTGTTGTCATGTTGTGTTGCTACCATGCTGTGTTGTCATGTTGTGTTGCTACCATGCTGTGTTGTCATGTTGCTGCCATGCTATGTTGTTGTCTTAGGTCTCTCTTTATGTAGTGTTGTAGTGTCTCTCTTGTTGTGATGTGTGTTTTGTCCTATATTTATATTTTATTTATTAGTTTTTTTAAATCCCAGGCCCCCGTCCCCCGCAGGAAGCCTTTTGCCTTTTGGTAGGCCGTCATTGTAACTGACTTGCCTAGTTAAATAAAGGTTAAATAAAATAAAAATTTAAACACGGCCTAAATTAAAAACTACAGGTTTGTGTCAACTCCAATATATTACAACACAGAGTGAAACCCTCTGTACTGTCAAGTACTGTGGCGGCAGCATCATGTTATGGGTATGTATTGTGGTGGCAGCATCGTGTTATGGGTATGTATTGTGGTTTCAGCATCATGTTATGGGTATGTATTGTGGTGGCAGCATCATGTTATGGGTATGTATTGTGGCGGCAGCATCATGTTATGGGTATTGTATTGTGGTGGCAGCATCATGTTATGGGTATTGTATTGTGGCGGCAGCATCATGTTATGGGTATGTATTGTGGTGGCAGCATCATGTTATGGGTATGTATTGTGGTGGCAGCATCATGTTATGGGTATGTATTGTGGTGGCAGCATCATGTTATGGGTATGTATTGTGGTGGCAGCATCATGTTATGGGTATTGTATTGTGGCGGCAGCATCATGTTATGGGTATGTATTGTGGTGGCAGCATCATGTTATGGGTATGTATTGTGGTGGCAGCATCATGTTATGGGTATGTATTGTGGTGGCAGCATCGTGTTATGGGTATGTATTGTGGTGGCAGCATCATGTTATGGGTATGTATTGTGGTGGCAGCATCATGTTATGGGTATTGTATTGTGGTTTCAGCATCGTGTTATGGGTATGTATTGTGGTGGCAGCATCGTGTTATGGGTATGTATTGTGGTGGCAGCATCATGTTATGGGTATGTATTGTGGTGGCAGCATCATGTTATGGGTATTGTATTGTGGTTTCAGCATCATGTTATGGGTATGTATTGTGGTGGCAGCATCATGTTATGGGTATGTATTGTGGTGGCAGCATCGTGTTATGGGTATGTATTGTGGTGGCAGCATCATGTTATGGGTATGTATTGTGGTGGCAGCATCATGTTATGGGTATGTATTGTGGTGGCAGCATCATGTTATGGGTATGTATTGTGGTGGCAGCATCATGTTATGGGTATGTATTGTGGTGGCAGCATCATGTTATGGGTATGTATTGTGGTGGCAGCATCATGTTATGGGTATGTATTGTGGTGGCAGCATCGTGTTATGGGTATGTATTGTGGTGGCAGCATCGTGTTATGGGTATTGTATTGTGGTGGCAGCATCATGTTATGGGTATTGTATTGTGGTGGCAGCATCATGTTATGGGTATGTATTGTGGCGGCAGCATCATGTTATGGGTATGTATTGTGGTGGCAGCATCATGTTATGGGTATGTATTGTGGTGGCAGCATCATGTTATGGGTATTGTATTGTGGCGGCAGCATCGTGTTATGGGTATGTATTGTGGTGGCAGCATCATGTTATGGGTATGTATTGTGGTGGCAGCATCATGTTATGGGTATGTATTGAGGTTTCAGCATCATGTTATGGGTATGTATTGTGGTGGCAGCATCATGTTATGGGTATGTATTGTGGTGGCAGCATCGTGTTATGGGTATGTATTGTGGTGGCAGCATCATGTTATGGGTATGTATTGTGGTTTCAGCATCATGTTATGGGTATGTATTGTGGCGGCAGCATCGTGTTATGGGTATTGTATTGTGGTGGCAGCATCATGTTATGGGTATGTATTGTGGTGGCAGCATCATGTAATGGGTATGTATTGTGGTGGCAGCATCATGTTATGGGTATGTATTGTGGTGGCAGCATCAAGTTATGGGTATGTATTGTGGTGGCAGCATCATGTTATGGGTATTGTATTGTGGTGGCAGCATCATGTTATGGGTATGTATTGTGGTGGCAGCATCATGTTATGGGTATGTATTGTGGTGGCAGCATCATGTTATGGGTATGTATTGTGGTGGCAGCATCGTGTTATGGGTATGTATTGTGGTGGCAGCATCATGTTATGGGTGTGTATTGTGGCGGCAGCATCATGTTATGGGTATTGTATTGTGGTGGCAGCATCGTGTTATGGGTATGTATTGTGGTTTCAGCATCATGTTATGGGTATGTATTGTGGTGGTAGCATCATGTTATGGGTATGTATTGTGGTGGCAGCATCATGTAATGGGTATGTATTGTGGTGGCAGCATCATGTTATGGGTATTGTATTGTGGTGGCAGCATCATGTAATGGGTATGTACTGTGGTGGCAGCATCATCATCTCAGCCACCCTGAGAGAGAGAGAGAGTGTGTGTGTGTGTGTGTGGGGGGGGGGGGGGGGGGGGGGGGCGTGTTATCCAAGAAGTGACCTTGAAAGTTGGAGGAAAAGCCCTGTGTTGTACTGAGCCCCAAGAGGGAGAACAGAAGGCATGGTGGGTAAACGTACTCCTTGTCAGGTCCCAGTGTACACACTACGCAGCAGAACATATGGAGCCAATCCATCACATTAATCGCTTACACATGACCTTTGCCCCTTACCCTGTTCCTTTCCTTACCCCTTTCGCTACACCTTCTCTTCATTTCCATTTCAAACTCATCTTCTATGAACCCAGTAAGCTGATATATTGATGAGTTCTAGTGTATGAACCCAGTAAGCTGATATATTGATGAGTTCTAGTGTATGAACCCAGTAAGCTGATAGATTGATGAGTTCTAGTGTATGAACCCAGTAAGCTGATATATTGATGAGTTCTAGTGTATGAACCCAGTAAGCTGATAGATTGATGAGTTCTAGTGTATGAACCCAGTAAGCTGATAGTTAGGAGATATATTGATGAGTTCTAGTGTATGAACCCAGTAAGCTGATAGATAGGAGATATATTGATGAGTTCTAGTGTATGAACCCGGTAAGATAATAGATTGATGAGTTCTAGTTTATGAACCCAGTAAGATGATATATTGATGAGTTCTAGTGT
This sequence comes from Salvelinus fontinalis, assembly GCF_029448725.1. Classification (NCBI taxonomy): domain Eukaryota; kingdom Metazoa; phylum Chordata; class Actinopteri; order Salmoniformes; family Salmonidae; genus Salvelinus; species Salvelinus fontinalis. Next base: position 9,426 of record NW_026602548.1, read on the forward strand.
ATGAACCCAGTAAGCTGATAGATAGGAGATATATTGATGAGTTCTCGTGTATGAACCCAGTAAGCTGATAGATAGGAGATATATTGATGAGTTCTAGTGTATGAACCCAGTAAGCTGATAGATAGGAGATATATTGATGAGTTCTAGTGTATGAACCCGGTAAGATAATATATTGATGAGTTCTAGTGTATGAACCCATTAAGCTGATAGATAGGAGATATATTGATGAGTTCTCGTGTATGAACCCAGTAAGCTGATATATTGATGAGTTCTCGTGTATGAACCCACTAAGCTGATAGATTGATGAGTTCTCGTGTATGAACCCACTAAGCTGATATATTGATGAGTTCTCGTGTATGAACCCAGTAAGCTGATAGATTGATGAGTTCTAGTGTATGAACCCAGTAAGCTGATATATTGATGAGTTCTAGTGTATGAACCCAGTAAGCTGATAGATTGATGAGTTCTAGTGTCTGAACCCAGTAAGCTGATATATTGATGAGTTCTAGTGTATGAACCCAGTAAGATGATAGATAGGAGATATATTGATGAGTTCTCGTGTATGAACCCACTAAGATGATAGATAGGAGATATATTGATGAGTTCTAGTGTATGAACCCACTAAGATGATAGATAAAACTAGTAGAGATGTCTTCCCAGCCATGTAGTAGTAACACAGGTATGTTCACACAGCCCAACAATGTCCTGTTTATCTAGCCAGCCTGTTGTGTTTACTAGTTGCCTTGGAAACATCCTGTTAGTTTGTTCACACGCTGAGTCCGAGCTGAATCATGTTCACCATAAAAAATCAGATGAGTAGAAACTACGGCAAGCTGGGAGTGACATTCGACAGATGTGGGACAACCTGTACAGTGATAATTATTGTGTGTAATTAGACCCTGGTGAAGCGGTACCTGGAGATCTGTAGGCAAGCCAAGAGAGAGAGCTAGACCTACGTACAGAGCAGATACATGAAACAGGGTGGCCATTCCTGGCCCTGGCAGGGAGAATCCGCTCGCTGTTTATCACATCGCACTCATTATCCAAACGTTAGCTTAAAAAGGCAGGACGTGACGGCGACTGTATGACCGTCACTAAGCTGTCAGGCCTAGATGGTTCTAGAACCAGCTGCATATTGTCCTTCTCTGTGGCTCTAACAGATCAGATGTCTACCATCAACATGAGGACTACATGCTCTGTAAGTCCCTACCTATCCTGTCCCATAGACGCTAACATCTGACATGAGGTCTGACCTAGCTATCTGGAGATGAATGGACTAACAGGAAGTCACTATGTGGTAGTCTGACCTAGCTATCTGGAGATGAATGGACTAACAGGAAGTCACTCTGGATAATAGCCTCTGCTAAATTACTCAAATGTCAAATGTAATGTATAAAATCAGTCCTATAGCTTTGAGTTATGGCAACACTGAGGCCAACTCACAAACACCTAGACATGTTTCGATTCACAGTAAAGTACAACTGCGTACAAGAATAGTAAAAACAAAAACTTTCCTTAGAAGGCATAATAACCAGTGCGAGTCGAGCGCATGTACTTAAAAATGTACATTGAAGCATGTGTTCACCGCCTGATACGTTTTCACGTGAAGACGGAAACGAACAGCCCACCAGCTGCCACCTCAGACGCACAATATTGATTTTCTTCCCGTCTGAATAAATTCACAGACAGAATCCCCAGAGTCACATCAAATGACATGTTCCGTTCATCAAATGTAAACGTTCTTCCACGCAGAGAAACCTGTCGATGAGACTGTCAGCAGGATGTCAACCAGTCACCCAATAAATCATCGAGTCGTCTCTGAAAATACTAATTTATCATAGAAGACTGTTAACACATCGCATTGTCTCTGATTGGTTTAGGCCTAGTCACTCTCCAGGGGAAGAATATGGGGTGCTGTCTTAATGACAGGGTGGTTATAGAGTCTCTGTTCTCATAATGACAGGGTGGTTATAGAGTCTCTGTTCTAATGACAGGGTGGTTATAGAGTCTCTGTTTTCCTAATGACAGGGTGGTTATAGAGTCTCTGTTCTCCTAATGACAGGGTGGTTATAGAGTCTCTGTTCTCCTAATGACAGGGTGGTTATAGAGTCTCTGTTCTCATAATGACAGGGTGGTTATAGAGTCTCTGTTCTCCTAATGACAGGGTGGTTATAGAGTCTCTGTTCTCTTAATGACAGGGTGGTTATAGAGTCTCTGTTCTCATAATGACAGGGTGGTTATAGAGTCTCTGTTCTAATGACAGGGTGGTTATAGAGTCTCTGTTTTCCTAATGACAGGGTGGTTATAGAGTCTCTGTTCTCCTAATGACAGGGTGGTTATAGAGTCTCTGTTCTCATAATGACAGGGTGGTTATAGAGTCTCTGTTCTCATAATGACAGGGTGGTTATAGAGTCTCTGTTCTCATAATGACAGGGTGGTTATAGAGTCTCTGTTCTCATAATGACAGGGTGGTTATAGAGTCTCTGTTCTCCTAATGACAGGGTGGTTATAGAGTCTCTGTTCTAATGACAGGGTGGTTATAGAGTCTCTGTTTTCCTAATGACAGGGTGGTTATAGAGTCTCTGTTCTAATGACAGGGTGGTTATAGAGTCTCTGTTCTCCTAATGACAGGGTGGTTATAGAGTCTCTGTTCTCCTAATGACAGGGTGGTTATAGAGTCTCTGTTCTCATAATGACAGGGTGGTTATAGAGTCTCTGTTCTCCTAATGACAGGGTGGTTATAGAGTCTCTGTTCTAATGACAGGGTGGTTATAAAGTCTCTGTTCTAATGACAGGGTGGTTATAAAGTCTCTGTTCTAATGACAGGGTGGTTATAGAGTCTCTGTTCTCCTAATGGCAGGGTGGTTATAGACTGATAGTGGTTTACACTACCAATGTACCACAAGAGGTTTAAACTCAACCAAACGTTCAATCAAAATGGCCACAATGGTTTGTTTTTCCTGACCGCCAGTCAGTCTGTAAAGAAGTGTTATCATTCACAACACAGCTCTCTTCCAGCGGACTTCACAGCAAGGTACATGTTCAGACCATAATCAGTGTTGTGTACTTGACATTTATTCCACAATCTGTCACGGATTGGACATCAAACACGACGCCTCAGCGAACAGAAGAGAGATAACACTGATACAGGAAGTCCCAAGATAACACAGGAAAGAGTAGATAGAACATGGTGATTGTAATGTTACAGATCAGTACTGACGTAATCCAGGTTAAATCTCTTCCTGGTTAAACACAAGAGGGAAACGCCCACCTGAGGCAGAAAATGTAAAGGGGGATGGATTTAAAATACATTCGACTAAAGTAAATCTGGACTGATAAAAGCACCAACGAGCTCGTCTCCACCTCAATAGTTCAGAGTTCAGAGTCATTCATTTTGTTTTTTTACTTTGTGTTTTCTAAACTCTATAAAATATCTCTGGAGAGACAAATAAAAAGTATCAGGATGAGTGATGCAGAATCACTTGGGAGTGAATTATAAACACCAGGCCCAACTCCAAGTCACAGCAGACAGTCTCACCTCAACTCCTCTCAGGAAGTAGCTCTTCTGTCTCTCAGGACCAGTGAGTGAATTATAAACACCAGGCCCAACTCCAAGTCACAGGAGACAGTCTCACCTCAACTCCTCTCAGGAAGTAGCTCTTCTGTCTCTCAGGACCAGTGAGTGAATTATAAACACCAGGCCCAACTCCAAGTCACAGGAGACAGTCTCACCTCAACTCCTCTCAGGAAGTAGCTCTTCTGTCTTTCAGGACCAGTGAGTGAATTATAAACACAGAGCCCAACTCCAAGTCACAGGAGACAGTCTCACCTCTACTCCCCTCAGGAAGTAGCTCCTCTGTCTCTCAGGACCAGTGAGTTAATTATAAACACAGAGCCCAACTCCAAGTCACAGCAGACAGTCTCACCTCAACTCCTCTCAGGAAGTAGCTATTCTGTCTTTCAGGATCAGTGAGTGAATTATAAACACAGAGCCCAACTCCAAGTCACAGGAGACAGTCTCACCTCAACTCCTCTCAGGAAGTAGCTCTTCTGTCTCTCAGGACCAGTGAGTGAATTATAAACACCAGGCCCAACTCCAAGTCACAGGAGACAGTCTCACCTCTACTCCCCTCAGGAAGTAGCTCTTCTGTCTCTCAGGACCAGTGAGTGAATTATAAACACCAGGCCCAACTCCAAGTCACAGGAGACAGTCTCACCTCAACTCCTCTCAGGAAGTAGCTCTTCTGTCTCTCAGGACCAGTGAGTGAATTATAAACACCAGGCCCAACTCCAAGTCACAGGAGACAGTCTCACCTCAACTCCTCTCAGGAAGTAGCTCTTCTGTCTTTCAGGACCAGTGAGTGAATTATAAACACAGAGCCCAACTCCAAGTCACAGGAGACAGTCTCACCTCTACTCCCCTCAGGAAGTAGCTCCTCTGTCTCTCAGGACCAGTGAGTGAATTATAAACACCAGGCCCAACTCCAAGTCACAGGAGACAGTCTCACCTCAACTCCTCTCAGGAAGTAGCTCTTCTGTCTTTCAGGACCAGTGAGTTAATTATAAACACAGAGCCCAACTCCAAGTCACAGGAGACAGTCTCACCTCAACTCCTCTCAGGAAGTAGCTCTTCTGTCTTTCAGGACCAGTGAGTTAATTATAAACACAGAGTCCAACTCCAAGTCACAGCAGACAGTCTCACCTCAACTCCTCTCAGGAAGTAGCTCCTCTGTCTCTCAGGACCAGTGAGTGGGAGTCAAGCGATGTAGAAGACGCACATTAACAGAACAACGAATGTTCAGACACTCCTGGTTAACAATTACAGAGTGAAGCTCCTTTTTTTCCCAAGCTCTGTGGGAGAGGGAGGGGGTGGAGGAGACTGAAGTCAACACAGAGATCACCTGGCCGTCATAGCAACGGACAAAGATGCTGTGGGAGAGGGAGGGGGTGGAGGAGACTGAAGTCAACACAGAGATCACCTGGCCGTCATAGCAACGGACAAAGATGCTGTGGGAGAGGGAGGGGGTGGAGGAGACTGAAGTCAACACAGAGATCACCTGGCCGTCATAGCAACGGACAAAGATGCTGTGAGGCTTCAAGCCGTCAACTGCTAAAGAGAAACTCCTTTTACAAGACATTTCATGTGTGAAGTGGAGGACAGAGACTATTACAGACAGCAGACAGAGAGGAGTCTATTAGACAGAGAGGAGTCTATTAGACAGAGAAGAGTCTATTAGACAGAGAAGAGTCTATTAGACAGAGAAGAGTCTATTAGACAGAGAAGAGTCTATTAGACAGAGAAGAGTCTATTAGACAGAGAAGAGTCTATTAGACAGAGAAGAGTCTATTAGACAGAGAAGAGTCTATTAGACAGAGAAGAGTCTATTAGACAGAGAAGAGTCTATTAGACAGAGAAGAGTCTATTAGACAGAAGACAGAGAAGAGTCTATTAGACAGAGAAGAGTCTATTAGACAGAGAAGAGTCTATTAGACAGAGAAGAGTCTATTAGACAGAAGAGTCTATTAGACAGAGAAGAGTCTATTAGACAGAGAAGAGTCTAGACAGAGAAGAGTCTATTAGACAGAAGAGTCTATTAGACAGCAGACACAGAAGAGTCTATTAGACAGAAGAGTCTATTAGACAGAAGAGTCTATTAGACAGAAGAGTCTATTAGACAGAAGACAGAGAAGAGTCTATTAGACAGAAGAGTCTATTAGACAGAAGACAGAGAAGAGTCTATTAGACAGAAGAGTCTATTAGACAGAAGACAGAGAAGAGTCTATTAGACAGAAGAGTCTATTAGACAGAAGAGTCTATTAGACAGAGAAGAGTCTATTAGACAGAGAAGAGTCTATTAGACAGA
>NW_026602549.1:0-15287 GCF_029448725.1 Salvelinus fontinalis
TGTCACGTTCCTGACCTGTTTTCCTTTTTCTTGTATTTATTTAGTTGGTCAGGGCGTGAGTTGGGTGGGTTTGTCTATGTTTGATTTTCTATGTTGGGATGTTTGTGTTCGGCCGGGTATGATTCTCAATCAGAGACAGCTGTCAATCGTTGTCCCTGATTGAGAATCATACTTAGGCAGCCTGGGTTTCACGTGTGTTTTGTGGGTGTTTGTTTCCGTGTCTGTGTTTGTTGCACCACACGGTACTGTATCGGTTTATGCACTTCGTTTATTTGTTTTGTAATTCAGTATTCAGTTTCGTTTTAATAAATCATTATGAACACTAACCACTCTGCGTATTGGTCCGATCCGTCTCGCCTCTCCTCGTCCGAGGAGGAAGAATAGGACGATAGCCGTAACATCAACTTTGAATATGTTTAGAAAGCATCATTCAGATCACATGTTCCCCATCATCATCATCCTCATTATCATCCCCATCATCATCATCATCATTATAGTGCACCTATTAAAGTTATTTAAAGTTTTGAAATACCCACAACACCAGTCCAATATGCAAATGTTTTTATTTATTTAACTAGGCAAGACAGTTATGAACAAATTCGCATCAGCCCCCTAGATACAATCCCCATATTATACACCTCACAACCAGATATTGATGTGATCATCTAGCATTATATTAATTATTTTGATGAGCGGGTTACTGACTGTTAGATCTGTGAATGAGACATGATGCTGGGTTCAGGCATTAGACATATCTACATTATGTATAATATACATTTTGTCTGTCATAGATGACATGTTGGAATATCTGTTATTGTACCCTCCCTGAATCCACCATGGAGGTTCAAACCAGTCTACTCCCTCACATCTGGCCCAGTCCATGGTACTTTAGGCAGTGAAACAGGTCAACTGCTAGACTGGAAGCTGTAAGAGTGAAACTGAGATTTACATAGACAGGGCTGGTTGGTTCTGCTTGTCCCAGAATAGAGCAGCACTGTCACCAGATGATCACTCTGTTCCCTCACTCTGTTCCCAGGGGGTTGGAGGTACAGAAGACCAGGGGGGAAATAATGGAAAAGTGTAGACTACACATTATTGAAAACAATTGCTAAAACATCTAATATAATAAAATCGCATTAGGAATTAAACATTATAGATACATTGCATTCTGAAAGTATTCAGACCCTTTACTCTGTACTTTGTTGAAGCACCTGTGGCAGCGATTACAGCTCCGAGTATTCTTAGGTATGACGCTACAAGCTTGGCACACCTGTGTTTGGAGAATTTCTCCCATTGTTCTCTCCACTCAAGCTCTGTCAGGTTGGATGGGGAGCGTCACTGCACAGCTATTTTCAGGTCTCTCCAGAGATGTTCGATCGGGTTCAAGCTCTGGCTGGGCCACTCAAGGACATTCAGAGACTTGTCCCGAAGCCACTCCTGCGTTGTCTTAGCTGGTGGAGTGCTGCAGAGATGGTTGTCCTTCTCCCATCTCCACAGACGAACTCTGGAGCTTTATCAGAGTGACCATCGGGTTCTTGGTCACCTCCCCGACCAAGGCCTTTCTCCCCCGATTGCTCAGTTTGGATTGGCAGTGAGCTCTAGGAAGAGTCTTGGTTGTTCCAAACATCTTCCATTTAAGAATGATGGAGGCCACTGTGTTCGTGGGGACCTTCAATGCTGCAGAAATGTTTTAGTACCCTTCCCCAGATCTGTGCCTCGACACAATCCTGTCTCTAACGTAACAAAATGTGGAAAAAGGGAAGCCGTCTGAACACTTTCCGAATGCACTGTATATATGTTATGGAAGGTAACTGTTCAGCAGTGTGAGTTCTATGACGACCCTCCCACTCTGTCTGTCGAATTATTTGCTCTTGTTTTCCTTAATAGGATGTCGGTGGGCGGAGCGGGAGGGTGGTCAGCAAAGTGGGACACACCTGGGCCCGGGTGTGTCCCGGGATAAATACACCTTTTTCCCCATTCATTGAGGAGACTCTCTCCATGCAGACACACTGTTGGATTTGGTTGTGGCATTTTTGTGGACGTTTTGTTTGTTTATTTGTTTTTTTGTTTGTTTGTTTGCTTGGGCACCTTTCAACACCCCTCATTATCACCATCTATGCACGCAACCACTAACTTACACTACTGATTACTGACTGCACACACCATTGTTAATTGTAAATTGTTTACTTTAGTTAATAAATATATTTTTGTTATTCCTTATCTCTACGTTGTCTCCCTTTTTGTTATGGGCTCTGAGCCGGTTCGTGACAGTTCTGAGAGCAGATCTTAGAGGTTTATTATCAAATATCACAAATTATTCTCGCTGGTATTGGTGCTGCAGTAAAACAGGATCATTCATTTGTAGAAATGATTGCAGAGTATTTGTTAAATCAGATGCCCTTTTATATAAATTAGTATGACATGTGCTTCCTATTCATGAGATAGTAATCACTGGAATGATCATTAAAGTAACTCTTATGGTTATATTTCAATTAAAACAAGCTTTATTTGAACTCAGAAGCAAGATGACATTTACATCTTAATCACAAAATACTTCATTCAGCACACAGCACTACTGATATTATTCACTACTATACTTTAACATTCAGCTCTAAAACACTAATGTTTCCTTCACCAGCACCATGTGGGGACTCTAGCCTCCTACAATGGCTTCTCCGGTCACTAGACACTACAGTGACTTTTCCGGAAGGCGGCCGAATCACTGGTGTCGTCATGGGCGACCCTGCAAGTGTACACCTCTCCCTCTTCCCAGCGTGCCTTGCTCAGGGTCAGGGTGCTGCTGCGGCTGTAGTGGCCGCCCTTCTCTTCTTCTGTGGTGGTCAGGACCCCCTCCTTCACCTCCTCCCCATCCACCTCCCAGCTCACCATCGCCCCCTGGGGGGAGTAGTCACTCAGCAGGCAGGCCAGTGTGGCCGAACCCCCAGAGAGCTGCTCAGAGGACGGGGGGAGCAGAGACACTGTGGGTCTGATAGAGGGACCAGCTGGAGGAGAGGAGAGGCAATACACACAGGAAAAACAACTACTTACAGTACCAAGGACAACAAAACACTTAACCTATAACGATAAAGGCAAAAATAAACTCTGAAAATATTTTTAGACAAAACAATCCATCAGATAAATGTATGTTACATTCATGCTCTACAGTTTAACCCACCAAGAACAACACAATACTAGGAGGGGGTTTCCTGGAAACAGATGAAGACTAGTCCTAGACTAAAGATTACTTTCAATGAAGATTATCCATTGAGCTTGCTTTTTAGTCCAGGACTAAGCTTGTGTCTGGCAAACCATCCCTAAGTCTACAAAGACATGCAGTAAACAGATTTATATTCAGATATAATAATCAGATTTACTATTCAAATTGTAAATCTCCATATAAATTTTGTCAAATCCACCCTGAGACGCAAGCCAAAATGGCCTCAAAATACTATTTAAAACTCTAGATGAGGTTCCCCTTTAAACCATGTCAGTGTTAACGTGTACTATGAATACAATACAAAGTGTTGTTTTTATCATAGAAATAGTAGTTGCTACATCTCGACAGAACAATGAGCTGATATGCAATACTGTAGATCAAAATGTCCTCTTTTTAAATCACATGTTAGAATATAAACTTGGTGGTACGTGAACAATTCTCTCACTTTGGTGACTCTGCCATTACCAATCTACCTATCTGTCCCCAGTAATCTCTAAAAAGATATAGCCTTGAAATATTTATTCTGGAGAAGATGATAACTTCTCAGAACGTTGTTCATAGTATGATTACATTTTGTTTAAATGAGAGAAGACAAAAATGGACTTACTTTTCAGCACTAGTTTTGTGCCGCTTCCAAAAGTCTCCCACAGTGATTCATAATGGTGAAGTCACCGTACAAAAACCTCCATCACACAAGAGTGGGCAGGCACCTTGACACACAGAGCACTCTCAGTCCCACCCTGAATACTGAAGTGCTAGTATAATACAATAATGGCAAATCTTCAAAATCTGACTTATACGTATAGACAGACAGCAATTTCTGATAACCAACTGTCAACTGTCTTGTTATTGTGTCAGAAAACTATATACCACGTTAATCAGGGAATATACTTGCCATTACAACAGATAAAAGATTTTTGACCAGTTTCATTGTTACTGAGATTTGCCTTTGCAGGGCAGAATTGGGACGGATAATTCTGAAGTACTAGTAGAATAGAATAGGGACTGATAGTACTGAAGTACTAGTATAATACAATAGAGACTGTTAGTACTGAAGTACGAGTATAATAAAATAGAGACTGATAGTACTAAACTACTAATATAATAAAATAGGGACTGATAGTACTGAAGTATGAGTATAATACAATAGAGACTGATTGTACTGAAGTACTAGTATAATACAATAGAGACTGATTGTACTGAAGTACTAGTATAATACAATAGAGACTGATTGTACTGAAGTACTAGTATAATACAATAGAGACTGATTGTACTGAAGTACTAGAATAATACAATAGGGACTGATAGTTCTGGGTTATGAGTATAAATCACTGACACTTAGATAATTACATTTTGCTCTTAGATCACATTTACAGCATACGTTATTTAAAACACAATGAAATATTCTGCATAATCTGTATGTAGTTATATAGCTAACAGTTATGAATGTAGGTACTAGCAGTAAGACTATTTACATATGACAGTTTGCATTGGCAGCACATGCTTGAGTGCTCTGGGAGTATTTATAGCCCTGTGAGTTTAACACTTCATGACTGAGAGCTGTCCTTCATGACAACAGAACCCACAACAACCATGACTTTTATCACCATCTTCATCTGGACACTTGCCCTCTGTCTCCAAGGTAATATATTTTACAGAAAATTACCCTGACTGTAGTTACCTAACCTTATTAAAGTAAATACCATTATGTTATTGTAAAGTCATTATTTTGTAAAGCAATGAGCAAATTAATGCACGATTTACTGTTAATTACATTTATTTTTCAGAGTCCAGAGGCCAGGTCACTGTGACTCAGACTCCTGCAGTGAAAACTATTTCAGTGGGTGATTTAGTCAGGCTCAGCTGTAAGACCAGCAGTGCAGTATACAGTGATACACATGGACAGAGGTTGGCCTGGTATCAACAGAAACTCGGAAAATCTCCTAAACTCCTTACATATTTCATTAGTACCCGTAACTCTGGGATACCATCTAGATTCAGTGGTAGTGGATCTGGGAGTGACTTCACTCTGACCATCAGTGGAGTCCAGGCTGAAGATACAGGAGATTACTACTGTCAGAGTGAACACAACCTAAACAGTGTCTGGTTGTTAACACAGTGATATAGAGCCATACAAAAACCTCCCTCAGATTTCACAGTGACTGCGCTAGTTGGGTATGACTCCAGGTGCTGAGTGGGAAGAGACAGTGGCCGTGTCCGAATACCCATACTACCATACTTAATAAGGTACATTTCAGGAAATGTTATATAACAATAACATACTGTTGACAAGTAGGCTAGGGTGTAATGGAATGTTTTGCCTTGTGTGGTAGGTTGTGTGGGTTTTGACACTCTTGTGTAGGTGTCATAACCAGCCATAAGATAAAGCAATATATATGTCACAAGAGATCTAAATATATGTGCGATGACAGTGTTATGACCCCATTATGACAGGTTATGACAAGTTTGTCAGCTGTTATGACATATGACATGGTTATGACCGTGTCATAGCATTATGATGCTAGGTGTCAAGTGAAGTGTTACCACACAATCCATGTCTCAAGGTTTAAAAATCCTTGTTTAACCTGTCTCTTCCCCTTCATCTACACTGATTGAAGTGGATTTAACAAGGTATATTAATAAGGGATCATAGCTTTCACCTGGTCAGTCTATGTCATGGAAAGAGTAAACTGAGTGTACATCAGTAATGATGATAATATGTCAACTCATACACCATCACGTTGAAGCATTGCTGAAGCAATAACAACCATAAGTCTCTAGACTGCATAAGTCTTCCTACGCTTTGCTATGGCAAACCTTAATTAGTTCATATGCAAACAGCCTCAAAATGTCACACAATATTTTGAATGGACTCCATCTGTGTGGAATACGTGTCTCACATCATTTCAGAATAAAAACCCCAGTCTCTCGGGTGGTTGAATAGTGTGAGGACTATTCAACCATCATTGTACTTCCTGACGGCCATGTCGAAACACATCAGAGTTTAAAATGTTTTGTTTTATTGAACATGCTATCATAATAAAGGCATTTTCACTATATTTCGAGTGCCTTGGTCCTCCTAGTTTTTGATGAACAATTCAACCATATATGTTGAGAAGATGATTGTAAACCCTTAAACAACACCTCGTTCCTGCCACAACCTGCTTAAATCTTCCAGCACCTTCTCAGGCTTCAATCGATTCCAGCAGAGGCATGTTTATAAATCAAGGCCATGATTGGCTGGACAATCAGCTCTCAACACTTTTAAAGTTCTGCTGCTCACACAGATCTATTCAACTACAGTTTCCCTGTGGGACCATGAAAGTCTAGTTGCATAGAGATATCTTTGCATTTCCAGCACATGCTTCAGTGCTCTGGGAGGGTTTATAGCCCTGTGAGTTTAATACTTCATGACTGAGAGCTGTCCTTCATGACAACAAACCCACATCAACAATTAATTTTTCCACCATCTTCATCTGGACACTTGCCCTTCGCTTTCAGGAAAACGATGTAGAACTCAGACATTAGACACATGTCAGTAACTGTCAATGCCTGTCTTTAGTAATACCCATCTTATATGTCATCTATTAAATGGTGGTTTATTCATTGTAAGAATTTCCCCCACCTTAAATCCACCATAGAGGTTGCAGTAAAACTAGTCCACCCACTCCCATCTGTCCCAGTCCAGGCAGTGAAACTGAAACTATACCTGTAGCTGTGGGAGTGAAACAGATTTACATAGACAGGGCTGGTTGGTTCTGCTTGTCCCAGAATAGAGCAGCACTGTCACCATATGTTCACCCTGTGCCCAGAGGGTTGGAGGTAGAGAAGACTATCACTCTACTCTATATTTCTTGAAATAGTGGCACTTCTAGAATTTGTATTTGTCAGGGGTGCGTACTGGCGGCAGAGAAGTCAGACGCACGGAGAGCAAAACTGTGTTTCCAACGGCTCAGTTTAATTATCAAAACCCACCGGATACAGAACAATGAAATAAATGGGTACATAACCCGATGCACACCAGAACATAACGTACACAAGCACTGCCAACAAACAATTACGGACAAGGACATGGGGGGGGGGGTGGCGGGGGGGGGGGGGGGTGCAGAGGGATGAATACACAACATGTAATTGATGGAATTGGAACCAGTTGTGATGGAAGACAAAACCAGTGGAAAATGAAAAGTGGATCGGCGATGGCTAGAAGGTCGGTGACGTCGACCGCCGAACGCCGCCCGAAGAAGGAGTGTCACGCCCTGACCTTCTTTTGCCTTCTTTTGTCTCTATTTGATTTGGTCAGGGTGTGATTTGGGTGGGCATTATGTTCTTTATTTCTAGGTTTTGTATTTCATTGTTTCTGGCCGTGTGTGGTTTCCAATCAGAGGCAGCTGTCTATTGTTGTCTCTGATTGGGGATCATACTTAGGCAGCCCTTTTCCCTCCTGTGTGGGATCTTGTTCTTTATTTGTGTGCAGGGAGTTTGCACATCGAAGCTGTTCGGTCATTGTTATTCTTTATTGTTTTGTCCTTTCTAAGTTTCACTTCGTTATTAAATTATGTGGAACTCAAAGAAAGCTGCGCCTTGGTCTCTTCCTTCCAACGACAACCGTTACAAGGAGAGGGACCGACTTCGGTGGAAGTCGTGACAGTATTTATGTTTTTACATGTATTAAGCTTCAAATCACAGACTATAACATGCTATATTGTGATTACTGGTCAACGATGATGTTAAGTGAAAATGAGGTTTAGTATATATGATCCAGTTTATTAATAGAAACAACACAAATTTGCAGATCCCACACAGAAGGAGAGAAAAGGCGTGCCTAAGAATGATCCCCAATCAGAGACAACGATAGACAGCTGCTTCTGATTGGGAACCACACTCGGCCAGAAACAAAGAAATACAAGCCCTAGACATAAAGAACATAGAATGCCCACGCAAATCATACCCTGACCAAACCAAAATAGAGACATAAAAAGCTCTCTATGGTCAGGGCGTGACAGTACCACCCCCCCCCCCCCCCCCCAAAGGTGCGGACTCCGGCCGCAAAACCTGAACCTATAAGGGAGGGTCTGGGTGGGCATTTCTCCTCGGTGGCGGCTCTGGCGAGGGACGTAGACCCCGCTCCACCTCTGGCTTGTCCCACTTAGGTGGCGCCTCTAGAGCGGGGACCCTCGCCGGTGGCCCCGGACTGGGGACCCTCGTAGCGGGCGCCGGACTGAAGGGCGTCGCTGGAGGCTCCGGACTGAAGGGCGTTGCTGGAGGCTCCGGACTGAAGGGTGTCGCTGGAGGCTCCGGACTGAAGGGCGACGCTGTAGGCTCCGGACTAGAGAACGTCTTTGGAGGCTCCGGACTGGAGGGCGACTCTGGAGGCTCCGGACTGAAGGGCGTCACTGGAGGCTCCGGACTGGAGAACAACACTGGAGGCTCCGGACTGAAGGGCGTCGCCGGAGGCTCTGGACTGAAGCCTGAGGCTTCGTGCCATGGATCATCACTGGAGGCTTCTTGCCATGGAGCAACACTGGAGGCTTCGTGCCATGGATCATCACTGGAGGCTTCTTGCCATGGATCATCACTGGAGGCTTCTTGCCATGGATCATCACTGGAGGCTTCTTACAATGGATCATCACTGGAGGCTTTGTGCCATGGATCATCACTGGAGGCTTCGTGCCCTGGATCATCACTGGAGGCTTCTTGCCATGGATCATCACTGGAGGCTTCGTGCCATGAGCCGGCGCAGGATACACTGGACCGTGGATGCATACCGGAGGTCTGGAGCGCAGAGCTAGCACAACTCGTCCTGGCTGGATACCCCCTATAGCCCGGCAAGTGTGAGGAGCTGGAATAGGCCGCACTTGGCTGTGCTTGCAAACCGGGGACACCGTGCGTAGAGCTGACGCCGGATACACTGGACCGTGGAGACGCACCGGGGGTCTGGAGTGCAGAGCTAGCACAACTCGTCCTAGCTGGATAACCCTTGTAGCCCGGCAAGTGTGGGGAGCTGGAACATGCCACACTGGGCTGTGCTGGCGAACCGGGGACACCGTGCGTAGCGCTGGCGCAGGATAAACCTGGGCCGAGGAGACGCACTGGAGGCCAGATGCGCTGAGCCGGCATCATCCCTCCTGGCTGGATGCCCACTCTAGCCCGGCCGATGCGAGGAGCTGGAATATAGCACACTGGGCTATGCGTGCGCTCTGGGGACACCTTGCGCTTTACCGCATAACACGGTGCCTGCCCGGTCACTCTCTCCCCACGGCAAACACGGGGAGTTGGCTCAGGTCTATGACCTGACTCCGCCAATCTCCCTGTGTGCCCCCCCCACCCCCCCCCCCCCCCAAAAAATCTGGGGCTGCCTCTCGTGCACGCCTCTTCGAGCCAACTCCTCGTAACGTCGCCGCTCCGCCTTCGCTGCCTCCAGCTCTTCTTTAGGACGCCAATATTCTCCTGTCTGTGCCCAGGGTCCCTTGCCGTCCAGGATTTCCTTCCATGTCCACTCCTCCAAGAAGCGCTGCTTGGTCGTTTTGTGGTGGGATCTTCTGTAACGGTTGTCGTTGGAAGGAAGAGACCAAGGCGCAGCGTTCTTTGAATTCCACATAATTTTAATCACGAAGTGAAACTACGACACAACAAAACAATAAAGAATACGACGGCCGAACAGCTACGTCGTGCAACCTAGCGGCACACAAACAAAGAACAAGATCCCACACAGAAGGAGGGAAAAGGCCTGCCTAAGTGTGATCCCCAATCAGAAACAACGATAGACAGCTGCCTCTGATTGGGAACCACACTCGGCCAGAAACAAAGAAATACAAGACCTAGACATAAAGAACATAGAATGCCCACGCAAATCACACCCTGACCAAACCAAATAGAGACATAAAAAGCTCTCTACGGTCAGGGCGTGACATTTTATCTATTATTACATTATCAAATCACCAAAGCAAATATGATAGTGAATAAACGCAGATCACATCAAATCTAAAACGAACAAAATTTCAGTCTACAGAATGGATTGACACATGAACTCAAGCCAAGCCCCCTATTAGTCTACACAAAAGTATTCCCTAAATCAGAGAATGACTGACCTTAGAAGAAAGCAAGTCAAAGCCGAGGAACCAACATCCTCTGTCCACAGAGGTGTGTGACTGGTTGGTCCTACCCAGAACAGTCAGCCCTCCCCAGGGTCTGGGTGACGGGATGCTGGGAGCTCTGGTGGGCCTCACAGGTTATGGACACTGCCTTGATCCACTCCTGGGCAGTGAGAGTCAGGGTGCTGCTCCAGCTGTACAGGCCGTCGTTGCCGTCCTGCTTCTTGCTGTTGCCGTCCACTTTCCAGCTCATGGTCCAGTCTGAGGGGAAGCCTTTGTTGGCCAGACACGTCAGTGTGGCCGTTGTCTTATGTGACAGCTCCTCACTAGAGGGGGGCAGGACGGTCAGGTTAGGGGAACTGTTACCTGGGAGAAACACAACATCAAAACAACTACATCTAACAAAGTACTTTGGAAATGACTTCAAAAACATTATATTAATATGATTGTAAATAAGAATTTGTTCTTAACTGACTTTGCTCGTTAAATAAAGGTTAAATAAAAATAAAAAATGTAAATAAATAAAAATAATTCTTTATAAGTTAGATTGCTAAAAGACATGAAGAAAACACAAACAGTAATATGATATGAAGCAGATTACAAGTATAAGGTATACAAGCAGAAAGCATACCAGTATGATGTGTTTAACTTTAGCATTACTTTGTAAAAAGTGTGAAAAAATGTATCAGTGTTATTTCCTGATAGTTCCTGGTTGAAAATACGATGTACTGTACATACAGTAGGACCTTCTAATTATCAGGTTTGCATTGGAGGGAGTTTCGGCTTTCCATGGTGACATCACCATGTGGCAAGTTGGTTAATAAACCAATAACAAAGAGAGTTCCAAATCTCTCTGCCAATATCAGCTAGTTTTCAGTTTTCTCCTCCCAACTCCGACCACTCCCAAACAGTCCTAGAAAAATTATTCTAGTTTTAAGCCTAAAAGCTATTTTTGCCTATTTTAACAGGAATTTATTACATCAAGGTACTTCCTTATTACCCATAAATGATTTGATATTGATATAAAAACGGCTGCCTTGGACCTTTAAGTTATTGTTACAATGGAGCGTCACACATGGACATTATTGTTTATTGTGGTATCAACAGAAATCTGGACAAAAACGAAACTCTGATCCATTCTATTAGAACTCACACCTCTGGAATTCCATTTAGATTCATTGGCAGTGGATCTAGGAATGACTTCACTCTGACCATGAGTGGAGCCCAGGCGGAAGATACAGGAGACTTTACACCTTCCCATGGTAAAGATGTGTTCCACAGGGATAGAGAGACGTATAAAAACCTCCCTCAGCCAGACTGTACGGTGACTGCATTGCTACAGCTGGAACCTGCTGCAAGAGCGGAGGGGAAGGACTAGGCCAGTGATAGTGTTGAGGACAAGACCAGTGATAGTGTTCAGTACTAGACCAGTGATATTGTTAGGACTGCACCTGTGATAGTGTTGAGGACTACACCTGGGATAGTGTTCAGTACTATGCCCGTGATAGTGTTGAGGACTAGACCAGTGAGAGTGTTCAGGAATAGACCAGTGATATTGTTCAGGACTAGACACAGTGATAGTGTTCAGGACTAGACCAGTGATAGTGTTGAGGACTAGACCAGTGATAGTGTTAGGGACTAGACCAGTGATAGTGTTGAGGACTAGACCAGTGATAGTGTTAGGGACTAGACCAGTGATAGTGTTGAGGACTAGACACAGTGTTATAGTGTTGATGACTAGACACAGTGATAGTGTTAAGGACTACACCAGTGATAGTGTTGAGGACTAAACCAGTGATAGTGGTGAGGACTACACCAGTGATAGTGTTGAGGACTAGACCAGTGATAGTGTTGAGGACTACACCAGTGATAGTGTTCAGTACTATGCCAGTGATAGTGTTAGGGACTAGACCAGTGATAGTGTTAAGGACTACACCGGTGATAGTGTTGAGGACTAGACCAGTGATATTGTTAGGGACTAGACCAGTGATAGTGTTAAGGACTACACCAGTGATAGTGTTGAGGACTAGACCAGTGACAGTGTTGAGGACTAGACCAGTGATAGTGTTGAGGATTAGACCAGTGATAGTGTTGAGGTCTAGACCAGTGATAGTGTTAAGGACTACACCAGTGATAGTGTTGAGGACTAGACCAGTGATAGTGTTCAGTACTACACCAGTGATAGTGTTGAGGACTAGACCAGTGATAGTGTCGAGGACCAGACCAGTGATAGTGTTGAGGACTACACCAGTGATAGTGTTCAGTACTATGCCAGTGATAGTGTTAGGGACTAGACCAGTGATAGTGTTGAGGATTAGACCAGTGATAGTGTTGAGGACTAGACCAGTGATATTGTTGAGGACTAGACCAGTGATAGTGTTGAGGACTAGACCAGTGATAGTGTTGAGGACTAGACCAGTGATAGTGTTTTGGGTACTAGACCAGTGACAGTGTTGAGGACTTCACCAGTGATAGTGTTCAGTACTATTCCCGTGATAGTGTTGAGGACTAGACCAGTGATAGTGTTTTGGGTACAAGACCAGTGACAGTGTTGAGGACTTCACCAGTGATAGTGTTTTGGGTACTATGCCCGTGATAGTGTTGAGGACTAGACCAGTGATAGTGTTGAGGACTAGACCAGTGATAGTGTTCAGGACACCACCAGTGATTTTGTTCAGGACTAGACACAGTGACAGTGTTCAGGACTAGACCAGTAATAGTGTTTAGGAATAGACCAGTGATAGTGTTAGGGACTAGAGCAGTGATAGTGTTCAGGACTAGACCAGTGATAGTGTTGAGGACTAGACATAGTGTTATAGTGTTCAGTACTAGACCAGTGATAGTGTTGAGGACTAGACCAGTGATAGTGTTAGAGACTAGAGCAGTGATAGTGTTCAGGACTAAACCAGTGATGGTGTTAGGGACTAGAGCAGTGATAGTGTTCAGGACTAGACCAGTGATAGTGCTGAGGACTAGACCAGTGATAGTGTTGAGGACTAAACCAGTGATAGTGTTCAGGACTAACCCAGTGATATTGTTCAGGACTAGACACAGTGACAGTGTTGAGGACTAGACCAGTGATAGTGTTGAGGATTAGACTGGTGATAGTGTTGAGGACTAGACACAGTGATGGTGTTGAGGTCTAGACCAGTGATAGTGTTGAGGACTAGACCAGTGATAGTGTTGAGGACTAGACCAGTGATAGTGTTGATGACTAGACCAGTGATAGTGTTGAGGTCTAGACCAGTGATAGTGTTGAGGACTAGACCAGTGATAGTGTTGAGGACTAGACCAGTGATAGTGTTGAGGACTAGACCAGTGATAGTGTTGAGGACTACAGTCTAGAGAGTATCATAGGTTTGTTCCCTTTATTATTTGACCAACGAACATCTTAAACTGAAAGCAGTCACTCAATGGATGATATACACTGAGTGGACAAAACATTAGAAACCTTCCATGACAGACTGACCAGGTCAATCCAGGTGAAAGCAATGATCCCTTATTGATGTCACTTGTTAAATCCACTTCATTTATGGTAAGTGAAGGGGAGGAGACAGGTTATAGAAGGATTTTTAAACCTTGAGACAATGGAAACATGGATTGTGTATGTGTCCCATTCAGATGGAGAATGGGTAAGAGAAAATATTACCCCGTTCAAAGTGCCTTTGAATGGGGCATGGTGATAGGGGCCAGACACACCGGTTTGAGTCTGTCAAGAACTGCAATGCTGCTGGGTTTTTCACACTCAACAGTTTCCTGTGTGTTTCAAGAATGGTCCACCATCCAAAGCACATCCAGCCAACGACAGGCAAGTGGTTGAAAATGGGTAATTGATGCAAGAGGACCAAGGAGGATGACATGAATTGTGCAGAGCAACAGTCGGGCTACAGTTAGTCAGCTGACAGACTAGTACAACATTGGTGCCCAAAGACCCATAAAAAAATACGCAACTCGTCTTACCTTGACATGAATGGGATATGGCAGCCGACAATCTTACAGAGTTCCACTTCTTTCAGCTCAAAACAAGAAACTGCGGTTGCAGTAGGCTATGGAACGAAAACACTGGACACTGGAGAATTGGACAAACATTGCCTGGTCTGATGAATCCTGGTTCCTGCTGTTTCACGCTGATGGGAGGACTAGGGTATGGAGAAGACCATGAGCACATGGATCCATCATACCGTGTGTCAACATTACAGGCTGTTGGTGGTGGTGTGATGGTGTGGGGTGTCTTTTCATAGCACATATTGGGTCCCTTGACAAAAGTGGAGCAACGTTTGAATTCCACAGGATATCTGAACATCATTACCAATCAGGTGCATCCCTTCATGGCAGCAGTGCATCCATCTGCAAATATTATTTTTTTCAGCGGGATAATGCCCCATGCCACAAGGCTAGCATTGTCCAGGAATGGTTCAACTGTACGAACATGACAGTGAATTCAGCTTACTGCAGTGGCTTGCCCAGTCACCAGATCTCAATCCAAATGACCATCTGTGAGATGAGACGGAACAAGCTATTCAGAGTAGAGATCCACTACCAGCCAATTTGACACAACTGTGGGAAGCATTGGATACAACATGGGCAAGCATCCCTGTGGAACGCTTTCGACACCTTGTAGAGTCCATGCCCCGAAAAAAATGTTGGCTGTTCTGAGGGCAAAAGGGTGGGTGCAACTCAATATTAGGAAGGTGCTCCTAATGTTTTGTATACTCATTGTATATCCCATATGTTACCAAATGAGGCATTTGTTATCTGAAAGAAGTTCCATATAAATCAATATTATGAGTGTGTGTGTTTTGTGCAATACTGGATGGTAAGGGCTAAAAGCATTAAATTGGAATGTTGTGATCCATAAGTCACACCATATAATTTCTTGTCCTGTCTAGTTCCTTGCTCCAGGAGGGCTATTTGCATAGAGAGGACACTTTGCATAGACAGCACATGCTTCAGTGGTCTGGGAGTGTTTATAGCCCTGT
>NW_026602550.1:0-15283 GCF_029448725.1 Salvelinus fontinalis
ACATAACTGTCAGACTGTATATATAACTGGCAGACTGTATATACAGTATAACTGGCAGACTGTATATAAAACTGGCAGACTGTATATAAAATTAGCAGACTGTATATATAACTGGCAGACTGTATATATAACTGGCAGACTGTATATACAGTATAACTGGCAGACTGTATATATAACTGGTAGACTGTATATTTAACTGGCAGACTGTATATATAACTGGCAGACTGTATATATAATTGGTAGACTGCATATATAACTGGTAGACTGTATATATAACTGGCAGACTGTATATATAACTGGCAAACTGTATATATAACTGGCAGACTGTATATATAACTGGCAGACTGTATATATAACTGGCAGACTGTATATATAACTGGTAGACTGTATATATAACTGGCAGACTGTATATACAGTATAACTGGCAGACTGTATATATAACTGGCAGACTGTATATATAACTGGTAGACTGTATATATAACTGGCAGACTGTATATATAACTGGCAGACGGTATATATAATTAGCAGACTGTATATATAACTGGCAGACTGTATATATAACTGGCAGACTGTATATACAGTATAACTGGCAGACTGTATATATAACTGGCAGACTGTATATATAACTGGCAGACTGTATATATAACTGGCAGACTGTATATATAACTGGCAGACTGTATACATAACTGGCAGACTGTATATATAACTGGCAGACTGTATATATAACTGGCAGACTGTATATATAACTGGTAGACTGTATACATAACTGGCAGACTGTATATATAACTGGCAGACTGTATATATAACTGGCAGACTGTATATATAACTGGCAGACTGTATATATAACTGGCAGACTGTATATATAACTGGCAGACTGTATATATAACTGGCAGACTGTATATATAACTTGCAGACTGTATACATAACTGGCAGACTGTATACATAACTGGCAGACTGTATATACAGTATAACTGGCAGACTGTATATACAGTATAACTGGTAGACTGTATACATAACTGGCAGACTGTATATATAACTGGCAGACTGTATGTACAGTATAACTGGCAGACTGTATATATAACTGGCAGATTGTATATATAACTGGTAGACTGTATATATAACTGGCAGACTGTATATATAACTGGCAGACTGTATATATAATTAGCAGACTGTATATATAACTGGCAGACTGTATATATAATTGGCAGACTGTATATACAGTATATATAACTGGCAGACTGTATATATAACTGGCAGACTGTATATATAACTGGCAGACTCTATATATAACTGGCAGACTGTATATATAACTGGCAGACTGTATATATAACTGGCAGACTGTATACATAACTGGCAGACTGCATATATAACTGGCAGACTGTATATATAACTGGCAGACTGTATATATAACTGGTAGACTGTATACATAACTGGCAGACTGTATATATAACTGGCAGACTGTATATATAACTGGCAGACTGTATATATAACTGGCAGACTGTATATATAACTGGCAGACTGTATATATAACTGGCAGACTGCATACATAACTGGCAGACTGTATATACAGTATAACTGGCAGACTGTATATACAGTATAACTGGCAGACTGTATACATAACTGGCAGACTGTATATATAACTGGCAGACTGTATATATAACTGGCAGACTGTATACATAACTGTCAGACTGTATATATAACTGGCAGACTGTATATATAACTGGCAGACTGTATATACAGTATAACTGGCAGACTGTATATATAACTGGCAGACTGTATACATAACTGGCAGACTGTATATACAGTATAACTGGCAGACTGTATATAGAGTATAACTGGTAGACTGTATATAAAACTGGTAGACTGTATATATAACTGGCAGACTGTATATACAGTATAACTGGCAGACTGTATATATAACTGGTAGACTGTATATATAACTGGCAGACTGTATATATAACTGGTAGACTGTATATATAACTGGTAGACTGTATATATAACTGGCAGACTGTATATATAACTGGTAGACTGTATATATAACTGGCAGACTGTATATACAGTATAACTGGCAGACTGTATATACAGTATAACTTGCAGACTGTATATACAGTATAACTGGCAGACTGTATATACAGTATAACTGGCAGACTGTATATACAGTATAACTGGCAGACTGTATATACAGTATAACTGGCAGACTGTATACATAACTGGTAGACTGTATATATAACTGGTAGACTGCATATATAACTGGTAGACTGTATATATAACTGGTAGACTGCATATATAACTGGCAGACTGTATATATAACTGGCAGACTGTATATATAACTGGCAGACTGTATATATAACTGGCAGACTGTATATATAACTGGCAGATTGTATATATAACTGGCAGACTGTATATACAGTATAACTGGCAGACTGTATATATAACTGGTAGACTGTATATATAACTGGCAGACTGTATATACAGTATAACTGGTAGACTGTATATATAACTGGCAGACTGTATATATAACTGGCAGACTGTATATACAGTATAACTGGCAGACTGTATATACAGTATAACTGGTAGACTGTATATATAACTGGCAGACTGTATATATAACTGGCAGACTGTATATACAGTATAACTGGCAGACTGTATATAAAACTGGCAGACTGTATATAAAATTAGCAGACTGTATATATAACTGGCAGACTGTATATATAACTGGCAGACTGTATATACAGTATAACTGGCAGACTGTATATATAACTGGTAGACTGTATATTTAACTGGCAGACTGTATATATAACTGGCAGACTGTATATATAATTGGTAGACTGCATATATAACTGGTAGACTGTATATATAACTGGCAGACTGTATATATAACTGGCAAACTGTATATATAACTGGCAGACTGTATATATAACTGGCAGACTGTATATATAACTGGCAGACTGTATATATAACTGGTAGACTGTATATATAACTGGCAGACTGTATATACAGTATAACTGGCAGACTGTATATATAACTGGCAGACTGTATATATAACTGGTAGACTGTATATATAACTGGCAGACTGTATATATAACTGGCAGACGGTATATATAATTAGCAGACTGTATATATAACTGGCAGACTGTATATATAACTGGCAGACTGTATATACAGTATAACTGGCAGACTGTATATATAACTGGCAGACTGTATATATAACTGGCAGACTGTATATATAACTGGCAGACTGTATATATAACTGGCAGACTGTATACATAACTGGCAGACTGTATATATAACTGGCAGACTGTATATATAACTGGCAGACTGTATATATAACTGGTAGACTGTATACATAACTGGCAGACTGTATATATAACTGGCAGACTGTATATATAACTGGCAGACTGTATATATAACTGGCAGACTGTATATATAACTGGCAGACTGTATATATAACTGGCAGACTGTATATATAACTGGCAGACTGTATATATAACTTGCAGACTGTATACATAACTGGCAGACTGTATACATAACTGGCAGACTGTATATACAGTATAACTGGCAGACTGTATATACAGTATAACTGGTAGACTGTATACATAACTGGCAGACTGTATATATAACTGGCAGACTGTATGTACAGTATAACTGGCAGACTGTATATATAACTGGCAGATTGTATATATAACTGGTAGACTGTATATATAACTGGCAGACTGTATATATAACTGGCAGACTGTATATATAATTAGCAGACTGTATATATAACTGGCAGACTGTATATATAATTGGCAGACTGTATATACAGTATATATAACTGGCAGACTGTATATATAACTGGCAGACTGTATATATAACTGGCAGACTCTATATATAACTGGCAGACTGTATATATAACTGGCAGACTGTATATATAACTGGCAGACTGTATACATAACTGGCAGACTGCATATATAACTGGCAGACTGTATATATAACTGGCAGACTGTATATATAACTGGTAGACTGTATACATAACTGGCAGACTGTATATATAACTGGCAGACTGTATATATAACTGGCAGACTGTATATATAACTGGCAGACTGTATATATAACTGGCAGACTGTATATATAACTGGCAGACTGCATACATAACTGGCAGACTGTATATACAGTATAACTGGCAGACTGTATATACAGTATAACTGGCAGACTGTATACATAACTGGCAGACTGTATATATAACTGGCAGACTGTATATATAACTGGCAGACTGTATACATAACTGTCAGACTGTATATATAACTGGCAGACTGTATATATAACTGGCAGACTGTATATACAGTATAACTGGCAGACTGTATATATAACTGGCAGACTGTATACATAACTGGCAGACTGTATATACAGTATAACTGGCAGACTGTATATAGAGTATAACTGGTAGACTGTATATAAAACTGGTAGACTGTATATATAACTGGCAGACTGTATATACAGTATAACTGGCAGACTGTATATATAACTGGTAGACTGTATATATAACTGGCAGACTGTATATATAACTGGTAGACTGTATATATAACTGGTAGACTGTATATATAACTGGCAGACTGTATATATAACTGGTAGACTGTATATATAACTGGCAGACTGTATATACAGTATAACTGGCAGACTGTATATACAGTATAACTTGCAGACTGTATATACAGTATAACTGGCAGACTGTATATACAGTATAACTGGCAGACTGTATATACAGTATAACTGGCAGACTGTATATACAGTATAACTGGCAGACTGTATACATAACTGGTAGACTGTATATATAACTGGTAGACTGCATATATAACTGGTAGACTGTATATATAACTGGTAGACTGCATATATAACTGGCAGACTGTATATATAACTGGCAGACTGTATATATAACTGGCAGACTGTATATATAACTGGCAGACTGTATATATAACTGGCAGATTGTATATATAACTGGCAGACTGTATATACAGTATAACTGGCAGACTGTATATATAACTGGTAGACTGTATATATAACTGGCAGACTGTATATACAGTATAACTGGTAGACTGTATATATAACTGGCAGACTGTATATATAACTGGCAGACTGTATATACAGTATAACTGGCAGACTGTATATACAGTATAACTGGTAGACTGTATATATAACTGGCAGACTGTATATATAACTGGCAGACTGTATATATAACTGGCAGACTGTATATATAACTGGCAGACTGTATATATAACTGGCAGACTGTATATATAACTGGCAGACTGTATATATAACTTGCAGACTGTATACATAACTGGCAGACTGTATACATAACTGGCAGACTGTATATACAGTATAACTGGCAGACTGTATATACAGTATAACTGGTAGACTGTATACATAACTGGCAGACTGTATATATAACTGGCAGACTGTATGTACAGTATAACTGGCAGACTGTATATATAACTGGCAGATTGTATATATAACTGGCAGACTGTATATATAACTGGCAGACTGTATATATAACTGGCAGACTGTATATACAGTATAACTGGCAGACTGTATATATAACTGGCAGACTGTATATATAACTGGTAGACTGTATATATAACTGGCAGACTGTATATATAACTGGCAGACGGTATATATAATTAGCAGACTGTATATATAACTGGCAGACTGTATATATAACTGGCAGACTGTATATACAGTATAACTGGCAGACTGTATATATAACTGGCAGACTGTATATATAACTGGCAGACTGTATATATAACTGGCAGACTGTATATATAACTGGCAGACTGTATACATAACTTGCAGACTGTATATATAACTGGCAGACTGTATATATAACTGGCAGACTGTATATATAACTGGTAGACTGTATATATAACTGGCAGACTGTATATATAACTGGCAGACTGTATATATAACTGGCAGACTGTATATATAACTGGCAGACTGTATATATAACTGGCAGACTGTATATATAACTGGCAGACTGTATATATAACTGGCAGACTGTATATATAACTTGCAGACTGTATACATAACTGGCAGACTGTATACATAACTGGCAGACTGTATATACAGTATAACTGGCAGACTGTATATACAGTATAACTGGCATACTGTATACATAACTGTCAGACTGTATATATAACTGGCAGACTGTATGTACAGTATAACTGGCAGACTGTATATATAACTGGCAGATTGTATATATAACTGGTAGACTGTATATATAACTGGCAGACTGTATATATAACTGGCAGACTGTATTTATAATTAGCAGACTGTATATATAACTGGCAGACTGTATATATAACTGGCAGACTGTATATACAGTATAACTGGCAGACTGTATATATAACTGGCAGACTGTATACATAACTGGCAGACTCTATATATAACTGGCAGACTGTATATATAACTGGCAGACTGTATATATAACTGGCAGACTGTATACATAACTGGCAGACTGCATATATAACTGGCAGACTGTATATATAACTGGCAGACTGTATATATAACTGGTAGACTGTATACATAACTGGCAGACTGTATATATAACTGGCAGACTGTATATATAACTGGCAGACTGTATATATAACTGGCAGACTGTATATATAACTGGCAGACTGTATATATAACTGGCAGACTGTATACATAACTGGCAGACTGTATATACAGTATAACTGGCAGACTGTATATACAGTATAACTGGCAGACTGTATACATAACTGGCAGACTGTATATATAACTGGCAGACTGTATATATAACTGGCAGACTGTATACATAACTGTCAGACTGTATATATAACTGGCAGACTGTATATACAGTATAACTGGCAGACTGTATATAAAACTGGCAGACTGTATATATAACTGGCAGACTGTATATATAACTGGCAGACTGTATATATAACTGGCAGACTGTATATATAACTGGCAGACTGTATATATAACTGGCAGACTGTATATATAACTTGCAGACTGTATACATAACTGGCAGACTGTATACATAACTGGCAGACTGTATATACAGTATAACTGGCAGACTGTATATACAGTATAACTGGCATACTGTATACATAACTGTCAGACTGTATATATAACTGGCAGACTGTATGTACAGTATAACTGGCAGACTGTATATATAACTGGCAGATTGTATATATAACTGGTAGACTGTATATATAACTGGCAGACTGTATATATAACTGGCAGACTGTATTTATAATTAGCAGACTGTATATATAACTGGCAGACTGTATATATAACTGGCAGACTGTATATACAGTATAACTGGCAGACTGTATATATAACTGGCAGACTGTATACATAACTGGCAGACTCTATATATAACTGGCAGACTGTATATATAACTGGCAGACTGTATATATAACTGGCAGACTGTATACATAACTGGCAGACTGCATATATAACTGGCAGACTGTATATATAACTGGCAGACTGTATATATAACTGGCAGACTGTATATATAACTGGCAGACTGTATACATAACTTGCAGACTGTATATATAACTGGCAGACTGTATATATAACTGGCAGACTGTATATATAACTGGTAGACTGTATATATAACTGGCAGACTGTATATATAACTGGCAGACTGTATATATAACTGGCAGACTGTATATATAACTGGCAGACTGTATATATAACTGGCAGACTGTATATATAACTGGCAGACTGTATATATAACTGGCAGACTGTATATATAACTTGCAGACTGTATACATAACTGGCAGACTGTATACATAACTGGCAGACTGTATATACAGTATAACTGGCAGACTGTATATACAGTATAACTGGCATACTGTATACATAACTGTCAGACTGTATATATAACTGGCAGACTGTATGTACAGTATAACTGGCAGACTGTATATATAACTGGCAGATTGTATATATAACTGGTAGACTGTATATATAACTGGCAGACTGTATATATAACTGGCAGACTGTATTTATAATTAGCAGACTGTATATATAACTGGCAGACTGTATATATAACTGGCAGACTGTATATACAGTATAACTGGCAGACTGTATATATAACTGGCAGACTGTATACATAACTGGCAGACTCTATATATAACTGGCAGACTGTATATATAACTGGCAGACTGTATATATAACTGGCAGACTGTATACATAACTGGCAGACTGCATATATAACTGGCAGACTGTATATATAACTGGCAGACTGTATATATAACTGGTAGACTGTATACATAACTGGCAGACTGTATATATAACTGGCAGACTGTATATATAACTGGCAGACTGTATATATAACTGGCAGACTGTATATATAACTGGCAGACTGTATATATAACTGGCAGACTGTATACATAACTGGCAGACTGTATATACAG
Organism: Salvelinus fontinalis; assembly: GCF_029448725.1. Taxonomy (NCBI): domain Eukaryota; kingdom Metazoa; phylum Chordata; class Actinopteri; order Salmoniformes; family Salmonidae; genus Salvelinus; species Salvelinus fontinalis. Next base: position 8,415 of record NW_026602550.1, read on the forward strand.
TATAACTGGCAGACTGTATATACAGTATAACTGGCAGACTGTATACATAACTGGCAGACTGTATATATAACTGGCAGACTGTATATATAACTGGCAGACTGTATACATAACTGTCAGACTGTATATATAACTGGCAGACTGTATATACAGTATAACTGGCAGACTGTATATAAAACTGGCAGACTGTATATATAACTGGCAGACTGTATATATAACTGGCAGACTGTATATATAACTGGCAGACTGTATATATAACTGGCAGACTGTATATATAACTGGCAGACTGTATATATAACTTGCAGACTGTATACATAACTGGCAGACTGTATACATAACTGGCAGACTGTATATACAGTATAACTGGCAGACTGTATATACAGTATAACTGGCATACTGTATACATAACTGTCAGACTGTATATATAACTGGCAGACTGTATGTACAGTATAACTGGCAGACTGTATATATAACTGGCAGATTGTATATATAACTGGTAGACTGTATATATAACTGGCAGACTGTATATATAACTGGCAGACTGTATTTATAATTAGCAGACTGTATATATAACTGGCAGACTGTATATATAACTGGCAGACTGTATATACAGTATAACTGGCAGACTGTATATATAACTGGCAGACTGTATACATAACTGGCAGACTCTATATATAACTGGCAGACTGTATATATAACTGGCAGACTGTATATATAACTGGCAGACTGTATACATAACTGGCAGACTGCATATATAACTGGCAGACTGTATATATAACTGGCAGACTGTATATATAACTGGTAGACTGTATACATAACTGGCAGACTGTATATATAACTGGCAGACTGTATATATAACTGGCAGACTGTATATATAACTGGCAGACTGTATATATAACTGGCAGACTGTATATATAACTGGCAGACTGTATACATAACTGGCAGACTGTATATACAGTATAACTGGCAGACTGTATATACAGTATAACTGGCAGACTGTATACATAACTGGCAGACTGTATATATAACTGGCAGACTGTATATATAACTGGCAGACTGTATACATAACTGTCAGACTGTATATATAACTGGCAGACTGTATATACAGTATAACTGGCAGACTGTATATAAAACTGGCAGACTGTATATAAAATTAGCAGACTGTATATATAACTGGCAGACTGTATATATAACTGGCAGACTGTATATACAGTATAACTGGCAGACTGTATATATAACTGGTAGACTGTATATTTAACTGGCAGACTGTATATATAACTGGCAGACTGTATATATAATTGGTAGACTGCATATATAACTGGTAGACTGTATATATAACTGGCAGACTGTATATATAACTGGCAAACTGTATATAAAACTGGCAGACTGTATATATAACTGGCAGACTGTATATATAACTGGCAGACTGTATATATAACTGGTAGACTGTATATATAACTGGCAGACTGTATATACAGTATAACTGGCAGACTGTATATATAACTGGCAGACTGTATATATAACTGGTAGACTGTATATATAACTGGCAGACTGTATATATAACTGGCAGACGGTATATATAATTAGCAGACTGTATATATAACTGGCAGACTGTATATATAACTGGCAGACTGTATATACAGTATAACTGGCAGACTGTATATATAACTGGCAGACTGTATATATAACTGGCAGACTGTATATATAACTGGCAGACTGTATATATAACTGGCAGACTGTATACATAACTGGCAGACTGTATATATAACTGGCAGACTGTATACATAACTGGCAGACTGTATATATAACTGGCAGACTGTATATATAACTGGCAGACTGTATACATAACTGTCAGACTGTATATATAACTGGCAGACTGTATATACAGTATAACTGGCAGACTGTATATAAAACTGGCAGACTGTATATAAAATTAGCAGACTGTATATATAACTGGCAGACTGTATATATAACTGGCAGACTGTATATACAGTATAACTGGCAGACTGTATATATAACTGGTAGACTGTATATTTAACTGGCAGACTGTATATATAACTGGCAGACTGTATATATAATTGGTAGACTGCATATATAACTGGTAGACTGTATATATAACTGGCAGACTGTATATATAACTGGCAAACTGTATATATAACTGGCAGACTGTATATATAACTGGCAGACTGTATATATAACTGGCAGACTGTATATATAACTGGTAGACTGTATATATAACTGGCAGACTGTATATACAGTATAACTGGCAGACTGTATATATAACTGGCAGACTGTATATATAACTGGTAGACTGTATATATAACTGGCAGACTGTATATATAACTGGCAGACGGTATATATAATTAGCAGACTGTATATATAACTGGCAGACTGTATATATAACTGGCAGACTGTATATACAGTATAACTGGCAGACTGTATATATAACTGGCAGACTGTATATATAACTGGCAGACTGTATATATAACTGGCAGACTGTATATATAACTGGCAGACTGTATACATAACTGGCAGACTGTATATATAACTGGCAGACTGTATATATAACTGGCAGACTGTATATATAACTGGTAGACTGTATACATAACTGGCAGACTGTATATATAACTGGCAGACTGTATATATAACTGGCAGACTGTATATATAACTGGCAGACTGTATATATAACTGGCAGACTGTATATATAACTGGCAGACTGTATATATAACTGGCAGACTGTATATATAACTTGCAGACTGTATACATAACTGGCAGACTGTATACATAACTGGCAGACTGTATATACAGTATAACTGGCAGACTGTATATACAGTATAACTGGTAGACTGTATACATAACTGGCAGACTGTATATATAACTGGCAGACTGTATGTACAGTATAACTGGCAGACTGTATATATAACTGGCAGATTGTATATATAACTGGTAGACTGTATATATAACTGGCAGACTGTATATATAACTGGCAGACTGTATATATAATTAGCAGACTGTATATATAACTGGCAGACTGTATATATAATTGGCAGACTGTATATACAGTATATATAACTGGCAGACTGTATATATAACTGGCAGACTGTATATATAACTGGCAGACTCTATATATAACTGGCAGACTGTATATATAACTGGCAGACTGTATATATAACTGGCAGACTGTATACATAACTGGCAGACTGCATATATAACTGGCAGACTGTATATATAACTGGCAGACTGTATATATAACTGGTAGACTGTATACATAACTGGCAGACTGTATATATAACTGGCAGACTGTATATATAACTGGCAGACTGTATATATAACTGGCAGACTGTATATATAACTGGCAGACTGTATATATAACTGGCAGACTGCATACATAACTGGCAGACTGTATATACAGTATAACTGGCAGACTGTATATACAGTATAACTGGCAGACTGTATACATAACTGGCAGACTGTATATATAACTGGCAGACTGTATATATAACTGGCAGACTGTATACATAACTGTCAGACTGTATATATAACTGGCAGACTGTATATATAACTGGCAGACTGTATATACAGTATAACTGGCAGACTGTATATATAACTGGCAGACTGTATACATAACTGGCAGACTGTATATACAGTATAACTGGCAGACTGTATATAGAGTATAACTGGTAGACTGTATATAAAACTGGTAGACTGTATATATAACTGGCAGACTGTATATACAGTATAACTGGCAGACTGTATATATAACTGGTAGACTGTATATATAACTGGCAGACTGTATATATAACTGGTAGACTGTATATATAACTGGTAGACTGTATATATAACTGGCAGACTGTATATATAACTGGTAGACTGTATATATAACTGGCAGACTGTATATACAGTATAACTGGCAGACTGTATATACAGTATAACTTGCAGACTGTATATACAGTATAACTGGCAGACTGTATATACAGTATAACTGGCAGACTGTATATACAGTATAACTGGCAGACTGTATATACAGTATAACTGGCAGACTGTATACATAACTGGTAGACTGTATATATAACTGGTAGACTGCATATATAACTGGTAGACTGTATATATAACTGGTAGACTGCATATATAACTGGCAGACTGTATATATAACTGGCAGACTGTTATATACTGGCAGACTGTTTCTGCAGACTGTATATATAACTGGCAGATTGTATATATAACTGGCAGACTGTATATACAGTATAACTGGCAGACTGTATATATAACTGGTAGACTGTATATATAACTGGCAGACTGTATATACAGTATAACTGGTAGACTGTATATATAACTGGCAGACTGTATATATAACTGGCAGACTGTATATACAGTATAACTGGCAGACTGTATATACAGTATAACTGGTAGACTGTATATATAACTGGCAGACTGTATATATAACTGGCAGACTGTATATATAACTGGCAGACTGTATATATAACTGGCAGACTGTATATATAACTGGCAGACTGTATATATAACTGGCAGACTGTATATATAACTTGCAGACTGTATACATAACTGGCAGACTGTATACATAACTGGCAGACTGTATATACAGTATAACTGGCAGACTGTATATACAGTATAACTGGTAGACTGTATACATAACTGGCAGACTGTATATATAACTGGCAGACTGTATGTACAGTATAACTGGCAGACTGTATATATAACTGGCAGATTGTATATATAACTGGCAGACTGTATATATAACTGGCAGACTGTATATATAACTGGCAGACTGTATATACAGTATAACTGGCAGACTGTATATATAACTGGCAGACTGTATATATAACTGGTAGACTGTATATATAACTGGCAGACTGTATATATAACTGGCAGACGGTATATATAATTAGCAGACTGTATATATAACTGGCAGACTGTATATATAACTGGCAGACTGTATATACAGTATAACTGGCAGACTGTATATATAACTGGCAGACTGTATATATAACTGGCAGACTGTATATATAACTGGCAGACTGTATATATAACTGGCAGACTGTATACATAACTTGCAGACTGTATATATAACTGGCAGACTGTATATATAACTGGCAGACTGTATATATAACTGGTAGACTGTATATATAACTGGCAGACTGTATATATAACTGGCAGACTGTATATATAACTGGCAGACTGTATATATAACTGGCAGACTGTATATATAACTGGCAGACTGTATATATAACTGGCAGACTGTATATATAACTGGCAGACTGTATATATAACTTGCAGACTGTATACATAACTGGCAGACTGTATACATAACTGGCAGACTGTATATACAGTATAACTGGCAGACTGTATATACAGTATAACTGGCATACTGTATACATAACTGTCAGACTGTATATATAACTGGCAGACTGTATGTACAGTATAACTGGCAGACTGTATATATAACTGGCAGATTGTATATATAACTGGTAGACTGTATATATAACTGGCAGACTGTATATATAACTGGCAGACTGTATTTATAATTAGCAGACTGTATATATAACTGGCAGACTGTATATATAACTGGCAGACTGTATATACAGTATAACTGGCAGACTGTATATATAACTGGCAGACTGTATACATAACTGGCAGACTCTATATATAACTGGCAGACTGTATATATAACTGGCAGACTGTATATATAACTGGCAGACTGTATACATAACTGGCAGACTGCATATATAACTGGCAGACTGTATATATAACTGGCAGACTGTATATATAACTGGTAGACTGTATACATAACTGGCAGACTGTATATATAACTGGCAGACTGTATATATAACTGGCAGACTGTATATATAACTGGCAGACTGTATATATAACTGGCAGACTGTATATATAACTGGCAGACTGTATACATAACTGGCAGACTGTATATACAGTATAACTGGCAGACTGTATATACAGTATAACTGGCAGACTGTATACATAACTGGCAGACTGTATATATAACTGGCAGACTGTATATATAACTGGCAGACTGTATACATAACTGTCAGACTGTATATATAACTGGCAGACTGTATATACAGTATAACTGGCAGACTGTATATAAAACTGGCAGACTGTATATAAAATTAGCAGACTGTATATATAACTGGCAGACTGTATATATAACTGGCAGACTGTATATACAGTATAACTGGCAGACTGTATATATAACTGGTAGACTGTATATTTAACTGGCAGACTGTATATATAACTGGCAGACTGTATATATAATTGGTAGACTGCATATATAACTGGTAGACTGTATATATAACTGGCAGACTGTATATATAACTGGCAAACTGTATATATAACTGGCAGACTGTATATATAACTGGCAGACTGTATATATAACTGGCAGACTGTATATATAACTGGTAGACTGTATATATAACTGGCAGACTGTATATACAGTATAACTGGCAGACTGTATATATAACTGGCAGACTGTATATATAACTGGTAGACTGTATATATAACTGGCAGACTGTATATATAACTGGCAGACGGTATATATAATTAGCAGACTGTATATATAACTGGCAGACTGTATATATAACTGGCAGACTGTATATACAGTATAACTGGCAGACTGTATATATAACTGGCAGACTGTATATATAACTGGCAGACTGTATATATAACTGGCAGACTGTATATATAACTGGCAGACTGTATACATAACTGGCAGACTGTATATATAACTGGCAGACTGTATATATAACTGGCAGACTGTATATATAACTGGTAGACTGTATACATAACTGGCAGACTGTATATATAACTGGCAGACTGTATATATAACTGGCAGACTGTAT
>NW_026602551.1:0-15257 GCF_029448725.1 Salvelinus fontinalis
ACGAGAACCAGGGCAGGTAGAGTTGGTTCAGTTGAGCAGAACCAGGGCAGGTAGAGTTGGTTCAGTTGAGCAAAACCAGGGCAGGTAGAGTTGGTTCAGTTGAGCAGAACCAGGGCAGGTAGAGTTGGTTCAGTTGAGCAGAACCAGGGCAGGTAGAGTTGGTTCAGTTGAGCAGAACCACGGCAGGTAGAGTTGGTTCAGTTGAGCGGAACCAGGGCAAGTAGAGTTGGTTCAGTTGAGCAGAACAAGGTCAGGTAGAGTTGGTTCAGTTGAGCAGAACCAGGTCAGGTAGAGTTGGTTCAGTTGAGCAGAACCAGGGCAGAGAGAGTTGGTTCAGTTGAGCAGAACCAGGGCAGGTAGAGTTGGTTCAGTTGAGCAGAACCAGGGCAGGTAGAGTTGGTTCAGTTGACCAAAACCAGGGCAGGTAGAGTTGGTTCAGTTGAGCAGAACCAGGGCAGGTAGAGTTGGTTCAGTTGAGCAAAACCAGGGCAGGTAGAGTTGGTTCAGTTGAGCAGAACCAGGGCAGGTAGAGTTGGTTCAGTTGAGCAGAACCAGGGCAGGTAGAGTTGGTTCAGTTGAGCAGAACCAGGGCAGGTAGAGTTGGTTCAGTTGAGCAGAACCAGGGCAGGTAGAGTTGGTTCAGTTGAGCGGAACCAGGGCAAGTAGAGTTGGTTCAGTTGAGCAGAACAAGGTCAGGTAGAGTTGGTTCTGTTGAGTAGAACCAGGCCGGTTAGAGTTGTTTCAGTTGAGCAGAACCAGGGCAGGTCGAGTTGGTTCAGTTGAGCAGAACCAGGGCAGGTAGAGTTGGTTCAGTTGAGCAGAACCAGGGCAGGTAGAGTTGGTTCAGTTGAGCAGAATTAGGGCAAGTAGAGTTGGTTCAGTTGAGCAGAACCAGGGCAAGTAGAGTTGGTTCAGTTGAGCAGAACCAGGGCAGGTAGAGTTGGTTTAGTTGAGCAGAACCAGGGCAAGTAGAGTTGGTTCAGTTGAGCAGAACCAGGGCAAGTAGAGTTGGTTCAGTTGAGCAGAACCAGGGTAGGTAGAGTTGGTTCAGTTGAGCAGAACCTGGGCAGATAGAGTTGGTTCAGTTGAGCAGAACCAGGGCAGGTAGAGTTGGTTCAGTTGAGCAGAACCAGGGCAGGTAGTGTTGGTTCAGTTGAGCAGAACCAGGGAAAGTAGAGTTGGTTCAGTTGAGCAGAACCAGGGAAAGTAGAGTTGGTTCAGTTGAGCAGAACCAGGGCAAGTAGTAGAGTTGGTTCAGTTGAGCAGAACCAGGGCAGGTAGTAGAGTTGGTTCAGTTGAGCAGAACCAGGGCAGGTAGTAGAGTTGGTTTAGTTGAGCAGAACCAGGGCAGGTAGTAGAGTTGGTTCAATTGAGCAGAACCAGGGCAAGTAGAATTGATTTAGTTGAGCAGAACCATGGCAGGTAGAGTTGGTTCTGTTGAGCAGAACCAGCGCAGGTAGTAGAGTTGGTTCAGTTTAGCAGAACCAGGGCAGGTAGAGTTGGTTCAGTTGAGCAGAACCAGGGCAAGGAGAGTTGGTTCAGTTGAGCAGAACCAGGGCATGTAGTAGAGTTGGTTCAGTTGAGCAGAACCAGGGCAGGTAGAGTTCGTTCAGTTGAGCAGAACCAGGGAAAGTAGAGTTGGTTCAGTTGAGCTGAACCAGGGCAGGTAGTAGAGTTGGTTCAGTTGAGCAGAACCAGGGCAGGTAGTAGAGTTGGTTCAATTGAGCAGAACCAGGGCAAGTAGAGTTGATTTAGTTGAGCAGAACCAGGGCAGGTAGAGTTGGTTCAGTTGAGCAGAACCAGGGCAAGGAAGAGTTGGTTCAGTTGAGCAGAACAGAAACAGTATGGAAAATAGAAACAGTATAGAAACAGTATAGAAACAGTATAGAAAATAAAAACAGTATAGAAACAGTATAGAAACAGTATGGAAACAGTATAGAAAATAGAAACAGTATAGAAACAGTATAGACACAGTATAGAAAATAGAAACAGTATAGAAACAGTATAGAAACAGTATAGAAAATAGAAACAGTATAGAAACAGTATAGAAAATAGAAACAGTATAGAAACAGTATAGAAACAGTATGGAAACAGTATAGAAAATAGAAACCGTATAGAAACAGTATAGAAAATAGAAACAGTATAGAAACAGTATAGAAACAGTATGGAAACAGTATAGAAAATAGATACAGTATAGAAACAGTATAGAAAATAGAAACAGTATAGAAACAGTATAGAAACAATATAGAAAATAGAAACAGTATAGAAAATAAAAACAGTATAGAAACAGTATAGAAAAAGTATGGAAACAGTATAGAAAATAGAAACAGTATAGAAACAGTATAGACACAGTATAGAAACAGTATAGAAAATAGAAACAGTATAGAAACAGTATAGAAACAGTATAGAAAATAGAAACAGTATAGAAACAGTATGGACACAGTATAGAAAATAGAAACCGTATAGAAACAGTATAGAAACAGTATAGAAACAGTATAGAAAATAGAAACAGTATAGAAACAGTATAGAAAATAGAAACAGTATAGATAGAGTATAGAAACAGTATAGAACATAAAAACAGTATAGAAACAGTATAGAAAATATAAACAGTATAGAGACAGTATAGAGACAGTATAGAGACAGTATAGAGACAGTATAGAAACAGTATAGAAACAGTATAGAAAATAGAAACAGTATAGAAACAGTATAGAAACAGTATAGACACAGTATAGACACAGTATAGAAACAGTATAGAAACAGTATAGAAAATAGAAACAGTATAGAAACAGTATAGAAACAGTATAGAAACAGTATAGACTCAGTATAGAAACAGTATAGAAACAGTATAGAAAATAGAAACAGTATAGAAAATAAAAACAGTATAGAAACAGTATGGAAACAGTATAGAAACAGTATAGAAAATAAAAACAGTATAGAAACAGTATAGAAAATAGAAACAGTATAGAAACAGTATAGAAAATAGAAACAGTATAGAGACAGTATAGAAAATAGAAACAGTATAGAAACAGTATAGAAAATAGAAACAGTATAGAGACAGTATAGAAAATAGAAACAGTATAGAAACAGTATAGAAAATAGAAACAGTATAGAGACAGTATAGAAAATAGAAACAGTATAGAAAATAGAAACAGTATAGAGACAGTATAGAAAATAGAAACAGTATAGAAACAGTATAGAAAATAGAAACAGTATAGAGACAGTATAGAAAATAGAAACAGTATAGAAAATAGAAACAGTATAGAGACAGTATAGAAAATAGAAACAGTATAGAGACAGTATAGAAAATAGAAACAGTATAGAAACAGTATAGAAAATAGAAACAGTATAGAAAATAGAAACAGTATAGAAAATAGAAACAGTATAGAGACAGTATAGAAAATAGAAACAGTATAGAGACAGTATAGAAAATAGAAACAGTATAGAGACAGTATAGAAAATAGAAACAGTATAGAAACAGTATAGAAAATAGAAACAGTATAGAAAATAGAAACAGTATAGAAAATAGAAACAGTATAGAGACAGTATAGAAAATAGAAACAGTATAGAGACAGTATAGAAAATAGAAACAGTATAGAAACAGTATAGAAAATAGAAACAGTATAGAAAATAGAAACAGTATAGAGACAGTATAGAAAATAGAAACAGTATAGAAACAGTATAGAAAATAGAAACAGTATAGAGACAGTATAGAAAATAGAAACAGTATAGAAAATAGAAACAGTATAGAAACAGTATAGAAAATAGAAACAGTATAGAGACAGTATAGAAAATAGAAACAGTATAGAAACAGTATAGAAAATAGAAACAGTATAGAGACAGTATAGAAAATAGAAACAGTATAGAAAATAGAAACAGCATAGAAACAGTATAGAAAATAGAAACAGTATAGAAACAGTATAGAACATAAAAACAGTATAGAGACAGTATAGAAACAGTATAGAAAATATAAACAGTATAGAGACAGTATAGAAACAGTATAGAAAATATAAACAGTATAGACAGAGTATAGAAACAGTATAGAAAATAAAAACAGTATAGAAACAGTATAGAAACAGTATAGAAACAGTATAGAAAATAGAAACAGTATAGAAAATAGAAACAGTATAGAAACAGTATAGAAAATAGAAACAGTATAGAAACAGTATAGAAAATAGAAACAGTATAGAAACAGTATAGAAACAGTATAGACACAGTATAGAAAATAGAAACAGTATAGAAAATAGAAACAGTATAGAAACAGTATAGAAAATAAAAACAGTATAGAAACAGTATAGAAAATAGATACAGTATAGAAACAGTATAGAAAATAGAAACAGTATAGAAACAGTATAGAAAATAGAAACAGTATAGAAACAGTATAGAAACAGTATAGAAACAGTATAGAAAATAGATACAGTATAGAAACAGTATAGAAACAGTATAGAAAATAGAAATAGTATAGAAACAGTATAGAAAATAAAAACAGTATAGAAACAGTATAGAAACAGTATAGAAAATAGATACAGTATAGAAACAGTATAGAAAATAGAAACAGTATAGAAACAGTATAGAAAATAGAAACAGTATAGAAACAGTATAGAAACAGTATAGAACATAGATACAGTATAGAAACAGTATAGAAACAGTATAGAAAATAAAAACAGTATAGAAACAGTATAGAAACAGTATAGAAAATAGATACAGTATAGAAACAGTATAGAAAATAGAAACAGTATAGAAACAGTATAGAAACAATATAGAAAATAGAAACAGTATAGAAAATAAAAACAGTATAGAAACAGTATAGAAACAGTATGGAAACAGTATAGAAAATAGAAACAGTATAGAAACAGTATAGACACAGTATAGAAACAGTATAGAAAATAGAAACAGTATAGAAACAGTATAGAAACAGTATAGAAAATAGAAACAGTATAGAAACAGTATAGACACAGTATAGAAAATAGAAACCGTATAGAAACAGTATAGAAACAGTATAGAAACAGTATAGAAAATAGAAACAGTATAGAAACAGTATAGAAAATAGAAACAGTATAGATAGAGTATAGAAACAGTATAGAACATAAAAACAGTATAGAAACAGTATAGAAAATATAAACAGTATAGAGACAGTATAGAGACAGTATAGAGACAGTATAGAGACAGTATAGAAACAGTATAGAAACAGTATAGAAAATAGAAACAGTATAGAAACAGTATAGAAACAGTATAGACACAGTATAGACACAGTATAGAAACAGTATAGAAACAGTATAGAAAATAGAAACAGTATAGAAACAGTATAGAAACAGTATAGAAACAGTATAGACTCAGTATAGAAACAGTATAGAAACAGTATAGAAAATAGAAACAGTATAGAAAATAAAAACAGTATAGAAACAGTATGGAAACAGTATAGAAACAGTATAGAAAATAAAAACAGTATAGAAACAGTATAGAAAATAGAAACAGTATAGAAACAGTATAGAAAATAGAAACAGTATAGAGACAGTATAGAAAATAGAAACAGTATAGAAACAGTATAGAAAATAGAAACAGTATAGAGACAGTATAGAAAATAGAAACAGTATAGAAACAGTATAGAAAATAGAAACAGTATAGAGACAGTATAGAAAATAGAAACAGTATAGAAAATAGAAACAGTATAGAGACAGTATAGAAAATAGAAACAGTATAGAAACAGTATAGAAAATAGAAACAGTATAGAGACAGTATAGAAAATAGAAACAGTATAGAAAATAGAAACAGTATAGAGACAGTATAGAAAATAGAAACAGTATAGAGACAGTATAGAAAATAGAAACAGTATAGAAACAGTATAGAAAATAGAAACAGTATAGAAAATAGAAACAGTATAGAAAATAGAAACAGTATAGAGACAGTATAGAAAATAGAAACAGTATAGAGACAGTATAGAAAATAGAAACAGTATAGAGACAGTATAGAAAATAGAAACAGTATAGAAACAGTATAGAAAATAGAAACAGTATAGAAAATAGAAACAGTATAGAAAATAGAAACAGTATAGAGACAGTATAGAAAATAGAAACAGTATAGAGACAGTATAGAAAATAGAAACAGTATAGAAACAGTATAGAAAATAGAAACAGTATAGAAAATAGAAACAGTATAGAGACAGTATAGAAAATAGAAACAGTATAGAAACAGTATAGAAAATAGAAACAGTATAGAGACAGTATAGAAAATAGAAACAGTATAGAAAATAGAAACAGTATAGAAACAGTATAGAAAATAGAAACAGTATAGAGACAGTATAGAAAATAGAAACAGTATAGAAACAGTATAGAAAATAGAAACAGTATAGAGACAGTATAGAAAATAGAAACAGTATAGAAAATAGAAACAGCATAGAAACAGTATAGAAAATAGAAACAGTATAGAAACAGTATAGAACATAAAAACAGTATAGAAACAGTATAGAAAATAGAAACAGTATAGAAACAGTATAGAAACAGTATAGAAAATATAAACAGTATAGAGACAGTATAGAAACAGTATAGAAAATATAAACAGTATAGAGAGAGTATAGAAACAGTATAGAAAATAAAAACAGTATAGAAACAGTATAGAAACAGTATAGAAACAGTATAGAAAATAGAAACAGTATAGAAAATAGAAACAGTATAGAAACAGTATAGAAAATAGAAACAGTATAGAAACAGTATAGAAAATAGAAACAGTATAGAAACAGTATAGAAACAGTATAGACACAGTATAGAAAATAGAAACAGTATAGAAAATAGAAACAGTATAGAAACAGTATAGAAAATAAAAACAGTATAGAAACAGTATAGAAACAGTATAGAAAATAGATACAGTATAGAAACAGTATAGAAAATAGAAACAGTATAGAAACAGTATAGAAAATAGAAACAGTATAGAAACAGTATAGAAACAGTATAGAAACAGTATAGAAAATAGATACAGTATAGAAACAGTATAGAAACAGTATAGAAAATAGAAACAGTATAGAAACAGTATAGAAAATAAAAACAGTATAGAAACAGTATAGAAACAGTATAGAAAATAGATACAGTATAGAAACAGTATAGAAAATAGAAACAGTATAGAAACAGTATAGAAAATAGAAACAGTATAGAAACAGTATAGAAACAGTATAGAACATAGATACAGTATAGAAACAGTATAGAAACAGTATAGAAAATAGAAACAGTATAGAAACAGTATAGAAAATAAAAACAGTATAGAAACAGTATAGAAACAGTATAGAAAATAGAAACAGTATAGAAACAGTATAGAAACAGTATAGAAAGTAGATACAGTATAGAAACAGTATTGAAACAGTATAGAAACAGTATAGACACAGTATAGAAAATAGATGCAGTATAGAAACAGTATAGAAACAGTATAGAAAATAGAAACAGTATAGAAACAGTATAGAAACAGTATAGACACAGTATAGAAAATAGAAACAGTATAGAAAATAAAAACAGTATAGAAACAGTATAGAATCAGTATAGAAAATAGATACAGTATAGAAACAGTATAGAAACAGTATAGAAAATAGAAACAGTATAGAAACAGTATAGAAACAGTATAGACACAGTATAGAAACAGTATAGACACAGTATAGAAAATAGAAACAGTATAAAAACAGTATAGAAACAGTATAGAAACAGTATAGAAAATAGAAACAGTATAGAGACAGTATAGAAAATAGAAACAGTATAGAAAATAGAAACAGTATAGAGACAGTATAGAAAATAGAAACAGTATAGAAACAGTATAGAAAATAGAAACAGTATAGAGACAGTATAGAAAATAGAAACAGTATAGAAAATAGAAACAGTATAGAAACAGTATAGAAAATAGAAACAGTATAGAGACAGTATAGAAAATAGAAACAGTATAGAAACAGTATAGAAAATAGAAACAGTATAGAGACAGTATAGAAAATAGAAACAGTATAGAAAATAGAAACAGCATAGAAACAGTATAGAAAATAGAAACAGTATAGAAACAGTATAGAAAATATAAACAGTATAGAGACAGTATAGAAACAGTATAGAAAATATAAACAGTATAGAGACAGTATAGAAACAGTATAGAAAATAAAAACAGTATAGAAACAGTATAGAAACAGTATAGAAATAGTATAGAAAATAGAAACAGTATAGAAAATAGAAACAGTATAGAAACAGTATAGAAAATAGAAACAGTATAGAAACAGTATAGAAAATAGAAACAGTATAGAAACAGTATAGAAACAGTATAGACACAGTATAGAAAATAGAAACAGTATAGAAAATAGAAACAGTATAGAAACAGTATAGAAAATAAAAACAGTATAGAAACAGTATAGAAACAGTATAGAAAATAGATACAGTATAGAAACAGTATAGAAAATAGAAACAGTATAGAAACAGTATAGAAAATAGAAACAGTATAGAAACAGTATAGAAACAGTATAGAAACAGTATAGAAAATAGATACAGTATAGAAACAGTATAGAAACAGTATAGAAAATAGAAACAGTATAGAAACAGTATAGAAAATAAAAACAGTATAGAAACAGTATAGAAACAGTATAGAAAATAGATACAGTATAGAAACAGTATAGAAAATAGAAACAGTATAGAAACAGTATAGAAAATAGAAACAGTATAGAAACAGTATAGAAACAGTATAGAAAATAGATACAGTATAGAAACAGTATAGAAACAGTATAGAAAATAGAAACAGTATAGAAACAGTATAGAAAATAAAAACAGTATAGAAACAGTATAGAAACAGTATAGAAAATAGAAACAGTATAGAAACAGTATAGAAACAGTATAGAAAATAGATACAGTATAGAAACAGTATTGAAACAGTATAGAAACAGTATAGACACAGTATAGAAAATAGATACAGTATAGAAACAGTATAGAAACAGTATAGAAAATAGAAACAGTATAGAAACAGTATAGAAACAGTATAGACACAGTATAGAAAATAGAAACAGTATAGAAAATAAAAACAGTATAGAAACAGTATAGAATCAGTATAGAAAATAGATACAGTATAGAAACAGTATAGAAACAGTATAGAAAATAGAAACAGTATAGAAACAGTATAGAAACAGTATAGACACAGTATAGAAACAGTATAGACACAGTATAGAAAATAGAAACAGTATAGAAACAGTATAGAAACAGTATAGAAACAGTATAGAAAATAGAAACAGTATATAAAATAAAAACAGTATAGAAACAGTATAGAAACAGTATAGAAAATAGAAACAGTATAGAAACAGTATAGAAACAGTATAGAAACAGTATAGACACAGTATAGAAAATAGAAACAGTATAGAAACAGTATAGAAAATAAAAACAGTATAGAAACAGTATAGAATCAGTATAGAAAATAGAAACAGTATAGAAACAGTATAGAAAATAAAAACAGTATAGACACAGTATAGAAACAGTATAGAAAATAGAAACAGTATAGAAACAGTATAGAAAATAGAAACAGTATAGACACAGTATAGAAACAGTATAGAAACAGTATAGAAAATAGAAACAGTATAGAAACAGTAAACAGTATAGAAACAGTATAGAAAATAGAAACAGTATGGAAACAGTATAGATACAGTATAGAAACAGTATAGACACAGTATAGAAACAGTATAGAAACAGTATAGACACATTATAGAAACAGTATAGAAACAGTATAGAAACAGTATTGAAACAGTATAGAATGACTCCTGTCTATCTGTCTGTCTGTCTGTCTGTCTGTCTGTCTGTCTGTCTGTCTGTCTGTCTGTCTGCCTGTCTGTCTGTCTGTCTCTCTCTCGACAGGTCTTTCTCTCTCTCTCTCTATCTTACACTCCTTCTCCTCCCTAGATACACTGTAGCCATTTCTATTTTAATGTTTTGACAACCTTGTAAATTGCAGTATTGATTTGGCCAAAGCAACGGATAGAAATACAGTACAAAGGCAGGATGGAGGATGGAGGGATGGGGGAGGAGTGGAGGGATGGGGAGGATGGAGGGATGGGGAGGATGGAGGGATGGGGGAGGAGTGGAGGGATGTGGAGGAATGGAGGGATGGGGGAGGATGAAGGAATGGGGGGAGTATGGAGGGAAGGTGAAGGATGGAGGGATGTGGAGGATGGAGGGAAGGTGAAGGATTGAGGGATGGGGGAGGATGGAGGGATGGGGGAGGATTGGTGGGATGTGGGAGGAGTGGAGGGATGGGGGAGGAATGGAGGGATGGGGAGGAATGGAGGGATGGGGGAGGATGGAGGGATGAGGGAGGATTGGTGGGATGGGGGAGGAATGGAGGGATGGGGAGGATGGAGGGATGGGGGAGGATGGAGGGATGAGGGAGGATGGAGGGATGAGGGAGGATTGGTGGGATGTGGGAGGAATGGAGGGATGGGGGCGGAATGGAGGGATGGGTAGGATGGAGGGATGGGGGAGGATGGAGGGATGAGGGAGGATGGAGGGATGGGGGAGGATGGAGGGATGGGGAGGAGTGGAGGGATGGGGGGAGGATGGAGGGATGGGGGGAGGATGGAGGGATGGGGGGAGGATGGAGGGATGGGGGGATGGAGGGATGGGGAGGATGGGGGGATGGGGGGAGGATGGAGGGATGGAGGGATGGAGGGATAGGGGAGAAGTGGAGGGGTGGGGGAGGAGTGGAGGGATGGGGGAGGAATGGAGGGATGGGGAGGAGTGGAGGGATGGGGAGGAGTGGAGGGGTGGGGGAGGAGTGGAGGGATGGGGGAGGAATGGAGGGATGGGGGAGGACGGAGGGATGGGGGGAGGATGGAGGGATGGGGGAGGACGGAGGGATGGGGAGGAATGGAGAGATGGGGGAGAAGTGGAGGGGTGGGGGAGGAGTGGAGGGATGGGGGAGGAATGGAGGGATGGGGAGGAGTGGAGCGATGGGGGAGAAGTGGAGGGGATGGGGAGGAGTGGAGGGATGGGGAGGAGTGGAGGGATGGGGGAGGAATGGAGGGATGGAGGGATGGGGGAGGATGGAGGGATGGGGAGGAGTGGAGCGGTGGGGGAGGAGTGGAGGGATGGGGAGGAGTGGAGGGGTGGGGAGGAATAGAGGGATGGGGGAGGAGTGGAGGGATGGGGAGGAGTGGAGGGATAGGGAGGAGTGGAGGGATGGGGGAGGATGGAGGGATGGGGGAGGAGTGGAGGGATGGGGGAGGAGTGGAGGACTGGAGGGATGGGGAGGAGTGGAGGGATGGGGGAGGAGTGGAGGACTGGAGGGATGGGGAGGATGGAGGGATGGGGAGGAGTGGAGGGATGGGGAGGAGTGGAGGGATGGGGGAGGATGGAGGGATGGGGGAGGAGTGGAGGGATGGGGGAGGAGTGGAGGACTGGAGGGATGGGGAGGAGTGGAGGGATGGGGGAGGAGTGGAGGACTGGAGGGATGGGGAGGATGGAGGGATGGGGAGGAGTGGAGGGATGGGGAGGAGTGGAGGGATGGGGGAGGAGTGGAGGGATGGGGGAGGATGGAGGGCTGGGGGAGGAGTGGAGTGATGTGGGAGGAATGGAGGGATGGGGGAGGAATGGAGGGGTAGGGAGGAATGGAGGGATGGGGAGGAATGGAGGGATGGGGGAGGAATGGAGGGATGGGGGAGGAGTGGAGGGATGGGGGAGGAATAGAGGGATGGGGGAGGAGTGGAGGGATGGGAGAGGAGTGGAGGGATGGGGGAGGACTTTGAGGGATGGGGAGGAGTGGAGGGATGGGGGAGGAGTGGAGGGATGGGGGAGGAGTGGAGGAATGGGGGAGGAGTGGAGGGATGGGGGAGGAGTGGAGGGATGGGGGGATGGGGAGGAGTGGAGGGATGGGGGAGGAGTGGAGGGATGGGGGAGGAGTGGAGGGATGGGGGAGGAGTGGAGGAATGGAGGGATGGGGGAGGAGTGGAGGGATGGGGAGGAGTGGAGGAATGGAGGGATGGGGAGGAATAAAGGGATGTGGGAGGAGTGGAGGGCTGGGGGAGGAGTGGAGTGATGTGGGAGGATGGAGGGATGGGGGAGGAGTGGAGGGATGGGGGAGGAGTGGAGGACTGGAGGGATGGGGAGGAGTGGAGGGATGGGGGAGGAGTGGAGGACTGGAGGGATGGGGAGGATGGAGGGATGGGGAGGAGTGGAGGGATGGGGAGGAGTGGAGGGATGGGGGAGGAGTGGAGGGATGGGGGAGGATGGAGGGCTGGGGGAGGAGTGGAGTGATGTGGGAGGAATGGAGGGATGGGGGAGGAATGGAGGGATAGGGAGGAATGGAGGGATGGGGAGGAATGGAGGGATGGGGGAGGAATGGAGGGATGGGGGAGGAGTGGAGGGATGGGGGAGGAATAGAGGGATGGGGGAGGAGTGGAGGGATGGGAGAGGAGTGGAGGGATGGGGGAGGACTTTGAGGGATGGGGAGGAGTGGAGGGATGGGGGAGGAGTGGAGGGATGGGGGAGGAGTGGAGGAATGGGGGAGGAGTGGAGGGATGGGGGAGGAGTGGAGGGATGGGGGGATGGGGAGGAGTGGAGGGATGGGGGAGGATTGGAGGGATGGGGGAGGAGTGGAGGGATGGGGGAGGAGTGGAGGAATGGAGGGATGGGGGAGGAGTGGAGGGATGGGGAGGAGTGGAGGAATGGAGGGATGGGGAGGAATAAAGGGATGTGGGAGGAGTGGAGGGATGGGGGAGGAGTGGAGGGATGGGGGAGGAGTGGAGGAATGGAGGGATTGGGGAGGAGTGGAGGGATGGGGGGATGGGGGAGGAGTGGAGGAATGGAGGGATGGGGAGGAGTGGAGGGATGGGGGGATGGGGGAGGAGTGGAGGGATGGGGGAGGAGTGGAGGGAGGGGGGAGGAGTGGAGGAATGGAGGGATGGGGGAGGAGTGGAGGAATGGAGGGATTGGGGAGGAGTGGAGAGATGGGGGGATGGGGGAGGAGTGGAGGAATGGAGGGATAGGGGAGGAGTGGAGGGATGGGGGGATGGGGGAGGAGTGGAGGGGTGGGGGAGGAGTGGAGGGATGGGGGAGGAGTGGAGGGATTGGGAGGAGTGGAGGGATGGGGGGATGGGGGAGGAGTGGAGGGATGGGGGAGGAGTGGAGGGATGGGGGAGGAGTGGATGGATGGGGGAGGAGAGGAGGAATGGAGGGATTGGGGAGGAGTGGAGGGATGGGGGGATGGGGGAGGAGTGGAGGAATGGAGGGATGGGGAGGAGTGGAGAGATGGGGGGATGGGGGAGGAGTGGAGGGATGGGGGAGGAGTGGAGGGATGGGGGAGGAGTGGAGGGATAGGGGAGGAGTGGAGGAATGGAGGGATGGGTGAGGAGTGGAGGAATGGAGGGATGGGGATGATGGAGGGATGGGGGGAGGATGGAGGGATGGGGGGAGGATGGGGGGATGGGGGGAGGATGGAGGGATGGAGGGATGGAGGGATGGAGGAGAAGTGGAGGGGTGGGGGAGGAGTGGAGGGATGGGGGAGGAATGGAGGGATGGGGAGGAGTGGAGGGATGGGGAGGAGTGGAGGGGTGGGGGAGGAGTGGAGGGATGGGGGAGGAATGGAGGGATGGGGGAGGACGGAGGGATGGGGGGAGGATGGAGGGATGGGGGAGGACGGAGGGATGGGGAGGAATGGAGAGATGTGGGAGGAGTGGAGGGATGGGGGGATGTGGGAGGAGTGGAGGGATGGGGAGGAGTGGAGGGATGGGGGAGGAGTGGAGGGATGGGGGAGGAGTGGGGAGGGGGATGGGGGGAGTGGAGGGTGGGGGAGGAGTGGAGGGATGGGGGAGGAGTGGAGGGATGGGGAGGAGTGGAGGAATGGAGGGATTGGGGAGGAGTGGAGGGATGGGGGGATGGGGGAGGAGTGGAGGAATGGAGGGATGGGGAGGAGTGGAGAGATGGGGGGATGGGGGAGGAGTGGAGGGATGGGGGAGGAGTGGAGGAATGGAGGGATGGGTGAGGAGTGGAGGAATGGAGGGATTGGGGAGGAGTGGAGGGATGGGGGGATGGGGGAGGAGTGGAGGAATGGAGGGGTTGGGGAGGAGTGGAGGGATGGGGGAGGAATGGAGGGATGGGGAGGAGTGGAGGGGTGGGGTGGGGGAGAAGTGGATGGGATGGGGAGGAGTGGAGGGATGGGGAGGAGTGGAGGGGTGGGGGAGAAGTGGAGGGGATGGGGAGGAGTGGAGGGATGGGGAGGAATAGAGGGATGGGGAGGAGTGGAGGGATGGGGAGGAGTGGAGGGATGGGGGAGGATGGAGGGATGGGGGAGGAGTGGAGGGATGGGGAGGAGTGGAGGACTGGAGGGATGGGGAGGAGTGGAGGGATGGGGGAGGAGTGGAGGACTGGAGGGATGGGGAGGATGGAGGGATGGGGAGGAGTGGAGTGATGGGGGAGGAGTGGAGGGATGGGGGAGGATGTAGGGATGGGGGAGGAGTGGAGGGATGTGGGAGGAATGGAGGGATGGGGGAGGAATGGAGGGATGGGGAGTAATGGAGGGATGGGGAGGAATGGAGGGATGGGGGAGGAATGGAGGGATGGGAGAGGAGTGGAGGGATGGGGGAGGACTTTGAGGGATGGGGAAGAGTGGAGGGATGGGGGAGGAGTGAAGGGATGGGGGAGGAGTGGAGGAATGGGGGAGGAGTGGAGGGATGGGGGAGGAGTGGAGGGATGGGGGGATGGGGGAGGAGTGGAGGGATGGGGGAGGAGTGGAGGGATGGGGGAGGAGTGGAGGGATGGGGGAGGAGTGGAGGAATGGAGGGATGGGGGAGGAGTGGAGGGATGGGGTGGAGTGGAGGAATGGAGGGATGGGGAGGAATAGAGGGATGTGGGAGGAGTGGAGGGATGGGGGGATTGGGGAGGAGTGGAGGGATGGGGGAGGAGTGGAGGGATGGGGGAGGAGTGGAGGGATGGGGGAGGAGTGGAGAAATGGAGGGATGGGGAGGAGTGGAGTGATGGGGGGATGGGGGAGGAGTGGAGGGATGGGGGAGGAGTGGAGGAATGGAGGGATGGGGGAGGGGTGGAGGAATGGAGGGATTGGGGAGGAGTGGAGAAATGGAGGGATGGGGAGGAGTGGAGTGATGGGGGGATGGGGGAGGAGTGGAGGGATGGGGGAGGAGTGGAGGAATGGAGGGATGGGGGAGGGGTGGAGGAATGGAGGGATTGGGGAGGAGTGGAGGGATGGGGGGATGGGGGAGGAGTGGAGGAATGGAGGGATTGGGGAGGAGTGGAGGGATGGGGGGATGGGGGAGGAGTGGA